>NC_064812.1:29543750-29765866 GCF_023721935.1 Panthera uncia
GGCACCTATACAATAAACCCTTGGTTCCCATACTGTGTACTCAGGCATACTGTGCAGCATGCTTATAGGGATACTGTGGAACATTTTAAATGTTTAAGGGAAATACAACACTATTCAAACTCTGTCAGCCACTGTTGTTAACTACTAACTCAACATAGTTCACAGTTTCAACATTAAATCACACATTCCTTTAGTGATGTCATATCTTTGTGAAGCTGAGTTTGGGTGGTTGCTAAACAGAAAGCAAATTAGCATGAAAATCAATGTGGAACAGGAAATGAAAGTGGTGGTGTCCAATCTGATTCCAATGTCTGAGAGGTGTGTGTAGTGCCCAAGATGCTCACATATCTTTTTATTAAGTAACTGTAGTTAAAACTAAAATTAGACTACACCAAAATAAAAAGCTTCTGTACAGCAAAGGAAACCACAAAACAACAAGGCAACCTACTGAATGGGAAAAGATATTTGCAAATGACATAACTGATAAAGGGTTAATAACCAAAATATGTAAAGAACTTATACAACTCGACACCAAAAGAGACAAACAATTAAAAACTGGGCAGAGGATCTGAATAGATATTTTTCCAAAGAAGACATATAGATGGCCAACAGCCACATGAAAAGATGTTCAACATCACTAATCATCAGGGAAATGCAAATCAAAACCACAGTGAGATATCACCTAATACTTGTCAGAGTAAGTAAAATCAAAAACATAAAAAATAACAAGTGATGGCGAGGATATAGAGAAAAAGGAACCCTTGTGCACTGTTGATGGGAATGCAACCTGGTGCAGCCACTGTGGAAAACAGCATGGAAGTTCCTCAGAAAATTAAAAATAGAACTACCATATGATCCAGTAATTCTACTGCTGGGTATTTACCCAAAGAAAATAAAAACACTAACTCAAAAAGATATATGAACCCCTATGTTTACTGCAGCATTATTTATAATAGCCAAGATATGGAAGCAACCCAAGTGTCCATTTATAGATGAATGGATAAATAAGATGCGGTATAACACACACACACACACACACACACACACACACACACACAGTGGAATATTACACAGCCATAAAAAGGGAACCAGATCTTAACATCTGCATCTACATGAATGTGTCTAGAGGGTATAATGTGAAGTGAATTAAGAGTCAGAGAAAGACAGGGGCGCCTGGGTGGCTCAGTCGGTTAGGCATCCGACTTCAACTCAGGTCACAATCTCATGGTCTGTGAGTTTGAGCCCCGCGTCGGGCTCTGGGCTGATGGCTCAGAGCCTGGAGCCTGCTTCCGATTCTGTGTCTCCCTCTCTCTCTGCCCCTCCACCGTTCATGCTCTGTCTCTCTCTGTCTCAAAAATAAATAAACGTTAAAAAAAAATTTTTAAAAAGTCAGAGAAAGACAAATACCATACAATTTCACTCATGTGTGGAATTTAAGAAATATAACACATGAACAAAGGGGGAAAAGAGACAAACAAAAGCAGACTCTTAAATACAGAGAACAAATGAGTGGTTGCCAGAGGGAAGGTAAGTAGGGAACAGGTGAAATAAAGGGGCTCATACTTATTGTGATGAGCACAGAGAAATGTAGAGAATTGTTGAATCACTATATTGTACACCCAAGACTAACATAACACTGTATGCCAATTATGCTTGAATTGAAAAAAACACTAAACATTTTTTTTCTTATTTTTAACAATTTTTTTGTATTATTTTATGTGAAGAAGCTACTAAGTCGAAACATACAAATAAATTTTAAGTTGTTTGGACTTCAATCAACAGCACATTTAAATGCTTATTTAGGCCTAGGAATCAATGCAAAAATTTTGAGACACTGAGGCTTTTATTGCCATAAATTTAAAAAAAAAAAAAGGAAACTTCCACAATAGTTACCTAAAAAGTATTCATTTCCTCTCAGACCTAGTGTTCTTTCACAAAGATTGAACCCTTTCTCTCAGAACTTTGATACATTTAGTTCTGTTCTCATTAGTAATGCTCACCATGATTCTTAAGAGTTTACAGTTTGATGGAGCCACATATGTAATACATAACCTTGGCCACTGGGATCTGAAAAGGTTATAAACACTCTATTCACTCTCCCATGTTGAGGCATCCTACTGAGGTAAGAAGATGGAGCCTCAAGATCTCAGTAGCTTCAAATGTCAAGTTACAGTATTGAGGACAAGTTTTCCTGGAGAGTCACCTGGACCAACTGAGTCAACTCAATGAGATTTGACGATTTGTTTACTATGAAGCACAGATGTATACTATCTTGTCTAATATTCAAACGAGTTTCTTTCTATTGCCCTCCATGACTCTCCTAAAAATGGTTTTATTATCCTTTTTATTATTTTATATATGTTTTTTATAATTACCTTACATGATTGAAGGATAATTAGGTAATAATGGGTATTGCAGAAAATAGATTGTGGCTTGAATAATAGAAACCTGGATGGTGGAAAAATTAAAAAAAAAAAAGTTATCAACAGCATCAAGTAAAACAGCCTGATCATAGTGTGATACCCCACATCACAAATCAGAGTCAAGAACACAAGCATTCATTCATGTAATGTCAAGCTTTGGTTATAACATCTGAAAAGTTAAACAGGAAAATTGCAAACATTTTAACACGATGATGTCCTTTAGACAAAAGGACATATATATTAAGATAAAGCCACTTCTATATATAAAATGTTGGAGTCAAGGATGTTCTATAACAAGGTTTTTGCTGTATTCTTGGGAATTTGGCCTTATAATACAAATGGGGAAGCAATTCAAACAGGCACACATTTTAATGGTGGGAAAATTTCTGATTGGGCTACAGAGTATAGAAGCCATCTTTTTTAGTGTTTATGAGAGTAGGAGGAGGAGGCTTTGAAAGGAAAATTTAAATAAGTTCCTCACTACCTCAGATATTATAAAGAACTTTCAAAATGGCACCCATAGGTCACCTAAAATCCCTACCATCATACATTGCTACTTTGAATTATAAAGATTTTTTTTCCTTTCTAAAGATCCCCCTAATAAAATACAATTACTCCTGAAAATAGTAATATCTTAAATTCTTCCTCTGAATCATTAGTTGACAAGGATTTAACAGAGAAAATGTTCTTGGCTGATGAGACATTACAGTGCTATTAGTATTCTAGAAATAGAGTAACAGGGGAAAGGGCCTATTAAATGGGGACCTGTGAGGTCCCAAAGAAACAAGGTTCCTATATGATGATTTGGTTAGAGTCTGGCTAAGCTTTTCTTTTGTTTTTGTTATAAATATAAATGTATAGTAGAAATGAATTTCTTAAAGCACAAAGAAAAGTTACTGACATGTTAATAGTTGCTACCCAGAATATCAGTTAAGATTTAAGCTACTGCCCTAACTTTGATGACTTCAAACATGCTTCTCTGGCATGAACAGTGTTTTGCTACTAATCTTCATAGCAAGGCAGACCCAAAATGAGAACCTTTAACCTATTAACAGCTATATTCCCATTTAATGAATTAATCTAGCATTTACTAACCATCTACTATGTAGATAGTAGCAAGATAGTGTTTGAATTAACAAAAAGAAGAATGGGAGTTGGGTATTATTGTAATTAAAAGGTAAGTTTTTGGCATGTTAACATGCAATAAAGAATTGTATCAAACACAAATGAGATTGTTCCAAGTTGGCTATAATGTTCATCTTATTAGAAACATAACTGCCACTGTGGAAATAATAACTCTCTGGTAGTCAGCACATTCAAGATTTTCACTAAGCAATTTCTCATGAATTTCAACCAAAGGATCTATCCTCTGAGAGACCCTTGTTGTAAGCAGTTCCAAACATTAACAAATTACAATATTACCTTCCAAAAGATTCAAAAGAAAAATAATAATTTTCTTTCACTTCAAAAATACACCTCTATTTATGTCCTTGGTCTTTTTCTTCTTTCCCTTTTTTTAATAACTGTAAAATGCTTGAATTTTTATGTGAACCTAAAACTGCTCTAAAAAAAATAAAATCTATTTTAAAATGTTTGAATGCTTGAGTACAGGGATTGTGTTTTTTTCATGTGTCTAAGCTTGATAAACTTTTATTTATTCTATCACATTATGAATAAATTGGAAAATATGATACATTTAGATCTCCCAGTGATTTTAAAAATGGATTCTTAGTTCAAAGGAGAATTTCACAAGTCCTTTCCAATTCCAAATTTTAACTCTACTGTCTGGAATAAGAGAGATAACTGATTATTTATTCTAATAAGAGAAGTGCATTAATTATTTACAAAATACTTTCCACTATAAGGAAAAACCACAATGAATAAATTTGGGAAGAGGAGCATACACAGGTGTGGGGATCTTACATGCAACTCACACACAGCTCCTTGGGTATCAACTAGACTGCAAAAGAAGCTGAATTGCAGCCATGTACAATTTGGGAATACCCTGAAAATTTTAAGACTTTTGAATACTCTTTGTCCCAGAAATTCTACTTCTAGGAAGTTATCCTAAAGAAATAGTCATGAATGTGAGTGAAGATGTGATAAGGACAATCAGTAGGGTCTACTGAAAAATTAAAAAAAATATCACACGGGGGATGATTCAGTAAACTACTATAATATTTTCCTATGAGGGAATATTATGTGGCCATCAAAAATTAATATAGAACAATGGTAAATGGTAATATATATATATATATATATATATATATATAAAGTTAAAAAAAGCAAAAAGTTTAAACAGTATATATGGTATAATCTGTTTTATTAAAAAATATATAGTCATAATTATGGATAGATATAGATATAAATAGAACAAAGACTTGAAGGACATACTAGTGAAAGTTATCATTCACCTGGTCTACTGCAATAAACTCCTAACTGTTTTTCATTATTCTTGGCTTCTCATAATCTTAATTCTAGAGTGCAGTAATATAGTTTCCAATCCTATCATGTCATTTCCAGTTAAAAATACTTAAAAGTGTTCCTTCTCCTTTTAGAATAAAGAGCATTCTCCTTCTTGCAATTTGCCATGATTGTTCCCTGCCTGGTTCTCTCTCTCTCCCTTCTTGCCACCCTCCTCCAGATCTATTGTAACTCCATTGTCTGCATTTCTCACAAGTGCACCCCAAAATTTAGTTCTGCCAGACAAGAGGGAGATATCCTTATCCTCCTGGAACTAAGCATTATTTTCATCCTTCTTGATTTATACAGTTCAACAGTCTTCCAAAAACCCATTCCTAAAAAGGAACTTTTATTTCCTATCATACTAAGAAATAGGCAAAAAGATTTTTCAATCAACCCTGAAGCAAGGTCTTGGCTAAAGAATAAGCACAAAAGCACAAAAGCAGTTGGCCTCTCTCTGAAGGGTTCTCTAGCAAGCTGTTCAGCCTGCCAGAAGAACAAGAGTAGGACTGCCACCACTTAAGCACAGAAAGCAGAGAATCTACCTTTTTGTCCCTGTCTCTGAATCACGATCATAGAAGAATGTTGTACATTAGCAACAGTCATATCCTCCCTCATCATATCTAGCATTCACACCAACTGTGTGTCTTTAGTACATCCTTAAACTTTTTAATACATCAGTTTTCTATACCACAAAATGGGAACTGAACTCAGTGATATGTCTATTTCCACATTTTGTCCTGATAGCTGTAACTCTAAAGCTTGCTGGCCTCAGGGTTCACCTTAACTTGGTTTCACCTGTATACAAAATTAAACAGGAAGGGCACATATTGATTTGCCCTGGTCCTATAAAACCTTAGGAATGGATTGGAGCAATAGATGCCACAAAGAAAAGGCTGCTGTGAAAAATAGTATGTGGCAGTGGCAGACAAGGCAAAGCATTTAGCCAAATGCATTCAAATCCACAGGCCAAATCTGGGCAGCCCAAATGTTTCATAAATTTGAGTGGCTGGGTGAACCTCTGAAGTTGTACAGGGTGTGGTGTGGGCATGTGTGCATGTGTTTGTAACCTGATTGCAAAAGAAAGCTCCCAAAATGCAAACCACCCAATCCCCCTTGTGTGCCTCAGGCCTACACTGTTCAGGGCTACACTGAGATAAATTCAACAATGGATTGTGAAATGGGGCATCTCAGGAGGCTGATAGGCTAATAGACCCTAATCCTCACAATACTCCACATTAAAATTCCTTTGAGAAAGGCATTCATAAAAGGGAAATAACACGTCCTGCAGGGAGAAACCAAGGTAGACAGTGAACTCTTTCCCTCATAATTTTTCTTACTAGTCTTTCTGATTTTACAGCATGATATATTCTGAAACTTTTAGTAAAATGGAGGTTTCTCATTTCAGCCTAACTGCTGTTAATCTGTTCCAAATGTTAAAGTTGCAAGTAAGGTCTGGTAACCATCGCTGTAGTGAGTTGATAATAGGAATAGAGCTGATCACCATCTGGTTTGGTTCAGAGTACAACTTGCTGCCTAATACTGCAGAATTTGAGTTGGAAGTCCCCCACATTTCATGAATGCCACAAAAAAAGAATTTAAACAAACAGTACTCCCCAATAGTCATATGTCCTTATTTATTGCTCTATAGGTTTGCTAAATATGGAATATCACATTACTAATTTTGGCAAATTCCAGGGTACATAAACAGGCCAAAACCTCTTAACATAAATTATGCCAGAGCTGCCTAAGGATAATTTGAAAAATTCATGGTGCTGGTTTTCCAAAGTTATGACAGAAAACCATTTCAGAAATAAGAAACAAAATTTGAAATTGGATTCTTATTGCATGCCTCCCTTACCAATGCTGCTGTTGCAGATCTACGAAAATGTACTTGATTCTACCACATTATGAATAAATTGGAAAATCTGATTTTTCTAGAACTACCAGGGATTTTTAAAATGCATTCTTGACTCAAAAGGAGACATTTCACAAATCCTTTCCAATTTCAAATTTTTCTCTTGTAAGTGTTAAAATAATTCTGGGAACAATCTAGCTTTATACAAAGGCACCTTTCTTCTAATTAGATTAAATATTAGTAGGTATTATATTCTCTGAAGAGTTCGAGAGTCCAAACAATGAATATTTAAGGACAAGGACCATGTTGATCTATTCTCATTGTATTCCCAATGTTCTGAATTACTCCTGGCACATAGGTGTTTACTTAATGAATGGAACCCAAAAACTCTATGTGGGAAGCAGCAAGTCTTTGAATAACAATTTCCTATTTGCTTGAAATTTCTGAAAACCAGAGAATGTAAAATCTCCGTAAATGACAGGCATAACATCTATAGTGTCAGGAGATCCCCATTTCCTGAGACTTGCTGCTCATTTATTTAGGGATGCATGCCCCAAAATAAAAAGCAAGACAGAGACACACAGTGAGGGATATAGCCCACTCTGACAGACCTTTTTCTTTATATGGTTGTATGAGTACAGAATATCTTAAGGTGTTCCCTCTACCACAAAGAAATAAAATTTACTTAGACATGACTTTCTCAGCTAACAAAGACTTCAGAAATTCTTTCTGAAATTGTTGTCCTAGGCCTCCAATTTTTTAACTATATTAATAATTTGTCATTTCATTTTAAGAAGACAGACTTTCTAATGTCCTCATTAATACTTCTAAATCTGTAAAGGCTAATTCCTTTGGTTAAACAACTTGAATATAGTCACAGATCTGCAGGGCTGAAGTAGACATCCTCTAATCCAGCTCTCTGCATCCATTTGTAAGCAGAGCCAGGTAAAAAAAGTATCACAGAAGACACAACTGTATCACTCCTGTTTATAAAGACCTCTCAAGTAGATTTTATGAACATCTACTGAATGACCATCCAGGAATCCTGAGTCAGTTCCTTAAACTTCATTTTCCTTCTACACCTTGTGGCCTACCCATCTGCTAAGAGAACAGTACTCATTTACTAGCCAAAAGCTAATGTCTGTGAAGCATGGATGGTTGTTGTTGTTTTTTTAAAAAACAGTATGATTTCCATAGTAAGAGCAAGGATGAGGTGAAAGAGCAAACTTCTCTCCCTCTTCCTTCTTTTTTCTCCTTCCTTTTCAATCTTTAAACTCCTTTCTTTTCAGGATCTACACATCATATCTCTATTGGGTATATGCTTTGTCACCCATCAGGCATAATTCTGCAGAGGGAGAAAGTGCCTCTGTGGTACATTAAAACTTGTACCAATAAATCCCCACAGTATCAAGAAAATTTCTTTGTGCCATGATGAAGACACCTTCTAACAGCCAAGAAAGGAAACGCCAGTCCACATGTGCACCTTAAAAGAAATTTCATGTACTTTGTTTTTCCTTTCCATCTGACAGCCCTGAAATCTGGGAAGCTAAGCAGAATTGGGTCTGCTTAGTACTTGAAAAGGAGACAGTTTGAGAATACCCAGTACTATAGGCTCTCCCTCCTCTCACCCCCATTACTACATGCATTGTGATGGTAGAGAAAGCATGTTGAATTCCAGATAAGCAAGTTCAGCTCTAAACATCTAAAATAGGTTTTCTTAGTGAAATCTATTTATCTATATAGGTGGAACTCATATATGGTGATGGATTACTGAACTTGAAGAACTAGAATAAAGTTAAATGTAAGCACTGTGGAAAATACCCTGAACTCACATTCTACTGTTCTCCCCTGCAATAGTTTGCTCTGTTCCTTCATGACTGAATTTCATTTTCCCTCCACTCTATGTATGTTCTATTGCATCCTCAAGACCTAGTTCAAGTCTAACATTCTGCTTGAGGCCTAGTTATTATAAGTCCTGTTAAACTCTTTATCCTCTGTATATTATAATTATAGTCTTGACCCCATGGTTCTGGGTTTAATTATTCTCTATTTTTTTCACTTGTTGGTCTTATTCTCCAATCCACACTGTCAACTCATTGAGGAAAGTTAAACTACTATGAGCTTTGGTACTACTCCTATTTTCACCACTTTCTAGCTGTGTGACCTTGAGCAGATTCTTGCAAATAAACTGTGCCTGAATTTCCTCATCTCTGAAACAGCTAACAATACTAAGCTTACTTGGTTATTGGTTGATAGTAGAAAATAAATACTTGCTAATGGATTAATATTTCCTTAATAAGATTTGGAAAGTATTTTTTAAGTATCTCAGGATCATCATTATAAAAATCAGTTTCCACTGGACAGCATTTTAGACCTAAGGATAGGATGTCAGAAGACCTTGCCTTAGGTGTTGATGTTAAAAAAAAAATAAAAATCTCTCAACTATTATGCTTGTTCTGTCTCTGCCTCTCTCAAATAAAAGAGGGCCAAAGAGAAATCTACTTGAGCTTTGGTGACTGTTTCTATTCCAAATAATGTGGAATTTACCATATGTTAATTTTAGTGATTCAATACATCTGCTTAAAATCTGTAAGAGGCAAAGGAGGCATGTTGAGAAAATTTGTTACAGGCAAGGGTCAAGATACCCAAAGCTTTTGATACACCATTCAAAAGAGGGGTGAGCAGTAGGACTGTAAATATCACCAAATGAACATGATTAGAGCAGGCCAAAATATCACTCATCTTAGCTGTCCTTCCCTCTAGTGCAGTTCAGAATAGTCCCTTGGGGGTAATCGGCTTTGCTTACTAGAAAATTTTTCCTATTTTCTCTTCTGAGAAAAACAAAACAAAAGCAAATGGCAAGGAAGTTCCATAAAAACTGCTTGCCTTTAATTGCTAAGATGTGAAGAAAAAACTTACAAGCTGTAAGAGTGTTTTCCATTTATGTGTATGAATTATATCATTTTGTTGACTAATGAAGATTAAAATAGTAGGTGTAGTTCCTGTAGGAACACTAAAAGCAACTAGGCACTGTGTTGTTACTATCCTACATATAATATGCTGAAGGAACTACAGGAAACAAAACCAGGGACACTTAGATTGGCCCTTCTAGGAGTACACACCAAAATATTCAAGAGCCCAAGGCATGGAACTAAGTATTGCTGTGATTCAGCAAGCACATGATAAAAAAGCTGTGCAATATGAGGAAATGACTACAGGGGAAGGATTTGTCAGCAATAGAACTGGAAAAGTAATTCTCTAAAAAGGCTTAGTTTGGATGTGAATTTAGCTTGGATCTGAAAGGAGAAATTGCCCAGAATTTTCTGAATGCTAGCACTGCTGCAAAGGCATGTAACTCCACCAACCATTGCTAGCCTTCCAACCCACTCGTAACAGTTGAAGAAGAGAATTCTGCAAAGGCTATTTCCACTATTTTAATTGCATAATGAATCCTGGAGTTGAGGATTATATGAACTCAACTAAACTGAAAAAAAGCCAGATTGCATTACCCTTGATTATTCAACTTTAGAGAAGGGGATTAAAGATACAGACAATCCAAAACTACAACAGGACAAAAGTCATTCATCCTCTATACTATTGCCAATGTGACATATCTTTGAACCATGCCCCCTGCTCAACAACTTTCAATGGTTCCTTACGGCTGATAGGATAAAATCTAAATTTGATGGCATGATATACAAGTCTCATAATTTGGCTACTGTCTATTTTCCAACATCAATTCTCACCATTTTCTCTCATAGGCCCTTCAGTCTAGTCATACCAAAATACTTGTACTTACCCAAATCACCTACTCTTTTATGCTTTTATCCATTTACCTGGAATATTCTAGCCTTATACAACTATTCTTCTCAAATCATGCAAGTAATAGACTAATTTACTATAAGAACATCTCCCCCCCCAGTGAATAAAACAATATTATATTATATATATATATACACAAAATAATGTCTTTTATATTTAAAATTATATAAATTTATATCTCTCTTATATAACCATCCAGAGGTAGGGTTGGCAAGGCAGCTCTGTTATTCATAACACATAGCTCCCATAACTCTATATCCAAGGCAGTTGCTCAAATTCTCATCAAATCACGGCCAATGGCAAAGGGGAAAGAGAATATGTATGAAGGCCTTCAGCTTCCTTTTTAAAGGAAGTGACCCAGAGTTGTGTAATTTAGTTCTCATATACCAGCGGCCAAAATTTAGTCACACAGACACACCTTGTTGTAAAGGAAGCTAGAAAATCTAGTTGTTAGCTGGGAAGCTTTGTCAGCTTCTAAAGTCCCAGGGTTCTCTTACCAAAAGAAAGGAGATAGGGATTTGAGGTAATTAGTTGACTATGCCACACATCCTTAAAGACGATGCACCACGGTATATGACATATCAAGCCTTTGACCATCTGGGAAATTAAGACTGTGTATGTAGATAGCCATGACCACTGGTAAGTTGAAAATGAAAGATTCATAGTACAACATCAAGTATCTTTTGGCTCAGTTGAGGGTAATGCTTGCATTTACCTGGATAAAAAATTTAGGCAGTTCCTTCTTTTTTATTTCTTCTGAACTTCTTTTGAAATAGAATGTTATATGTGTACTTGGGTCACAAAATGCAGTCTTGATTTAGAAATTAAAAGGGCAAGTCCAATGTATTTACCAACCCTTATCTTCATTCAAGGATAAGTATTTCTATGCCCCAGTCCCCCATGTAGGCTTGGCTGCCAATAGGATGTAGAAAAGGGGATGTGGCTTCCTTGTTCCATTCTTGCTCCACCTCATAAATGCTCTTTCAATGTTTCATCTCATCTGTATCCTGAGTCATAAAACAGGTTTTCAGATATTTCATTTGAAAGCTTGATCTTGGTCTAGAGATTCATTTGGAATTTTAAAGCTACTACAGCTACTTTTAAAATAGCCCAGTCTCCAACAGACCAGCAGCCCCCTGATCTTCCGAATTCTATCTCTGGTGACTGGTGCAGAATTTTTTCAGTGAATTCTCTGAACCCTCCAATATGAGTTTGCTTTCTCTGTATATTCCTTAATAATGAATATACTTTACCCATTGTAGTCCCTATTTCTGTGTATTCTAATGGTCTGTTTACATGTCTGTCTCTTTCAGTCAACTGTAAGCTTTTTGAGGGTAGGCATTATGTTTTTGTACTTAGAGTACTCAATAAATAAGTCCTCAATAAATTTTTAATTAATGGAAATTGTTTCCTTATAAGAAGAAAGAGTACTACTTAAGAAGTATACAGTTTAAAAAAAACAAAAAACTCCTCTTCCTTCCTTAATCTTCTACCCTAGCATTTTCCAATTTCACCATTGGCCTGTTTAAGTACTGTAGTTATAATCCTAGCATTGTGTATGACTGAAGTGAATTATCATTAAAGCATAAACTTTACTTTGAGGAATATATATCAAGGAATTAATCAAAAACATATAAAAAGACTACTGTCATGTAATTGTCTAGTATAGCAGTGTTTATAATAGAAAGAAAGGAGAGGAAGGGTAGACAGAAAAACACTGGAAATGATTAAATACTCACTTGGAGTATGAAACAGTTTTTTAATGGTTATAAGTGTATTGTAATAGCATCTAAAGTACCTAAAACATAATGCTTTAAAAAAGCAGATCAAAAAATTGAATGTGCATTAGAATTTCAACTGTGCAAATTACATGTTTATAGACAAACAATTAGAAGGAAAAATACCAAGAGAATAATACAAATCACATAACAACAGCATGTTGTAGGCGACTTTTTACTTTATCTTCCAAACTTCCTGTAGTAGTGCTAAATTAGTAAGAACTGCTTTCAATTACTATTTTTTAAATTACTTTTAAGAAAGTCCCTCAGATGTCTATCTGTGAGGCAACTAGCTCAAGAGAAAGAGAGTTTAAAACCAGGATACAAGTTGAAATGTTTGTATTTTCTTGCAATCAACACTGTCAGGCACTGTGGATATAAGGATGAATTAGATATGGTCCCAATCTTTGAAGATTTCCAAATGGATAAGGGAAAAGGGCTTTCAAAAGTATAGCAATGATATGGTGTTATGAATCCAAGTATAAGTACAAATATGCAATGTGACTCAGAAGAGAGTGATTAATTCAGTTCAGCCAAGGAAATCTTCACAGAAGTAGCATTCAAATAGGGCTTAGAAGAACAAGTAGGAGTTCATCAGATAGAGAAACATAAGCAGATAGACAGAATCCAAAAACAGTATAATAAGCAATAGGCCTGGTGGCTAAAATGATGAGAAATAAAAATGAAAACTAACATGGTGAATGCTTATCACACACTGAGCACTTTAAATGGACGATAACAAATTTAATCCTCACAAAAATTATAGGAGTTATAAATTATTGTTCCTATCGTTACCAACTTATTGATATGGAAACTATTCTTAGTAAAGTTAAGAAATCTGTTGAGCAAATCACACAGAAAGTGATAAAGATGAAATCTGCATCCAGGTCTGTGTGACCCTAAAGCCCCAGCTTTACCCAACAGTAATAACAATACTGGGGCAAGAAAGGACTTTAATGGTATTTTCAAGAAAGTTAGATTTTGATCCTGAAAAATGCAAAACAATGAGAGGTCCCCAAAGTAGCTTGAGAGGCTAGTGAGATCAGAAGACCAGTTAGGAGCATAATGCAATAGCTTAGCAAAGCTCTGAATCAAGGAAATGAAATGGGAACAGAGAAGAGTGAGTCAAGAGGCATTTCAGAGGTAAAACCAAAGAACTTAATGACCAGAACTTAGAGAAGAGGAGGAAAGAGTTCAAAGTTTATACATTGGTGACTAAAAAGGTAGTAAATAAATTAACAAAGAAAGAGAGCACAGGAATAAGGGGGAAAAATAATTAATCTGACTGGGGCAACTTGAACTTCAAGGTTGTCAGCAGTACATTCCAATCTTTGTGCAGTTATGAGCAGTCTACAGACAGAGGTATCTTCTAGAATTTCTTCTGATGTTTTCACTAATCAGTTGCAATTCTACATTTTAACTGAACTTTTTTTATCTTGGTAGTTAGCACAATTAATAGTTTCAAAAGAAATCATTTTGTAATAATGAAAATTCACTGTTGACATGTTATTTTCTTAATTAGCAAAATTTTAAAAATCCACATTTTAAATTATTTCAAATTTGAAAGTATACAAAAATATTTAATAGTTTAATAATAATCTTTTATTGGAGGGAGCCAAGATGGCAAAATGCATGGAAGGTTTTTTTTTTGTGTCTCACGTCCATGAAATACAGCCAGACCAACCCTAAACCATCCTACACACCTAGAAAACTGATTGTAGGATTAACACAACAATCTGCACAACCTGAGCCATAGAACTGAGCAGGTTCATGGTGCGGAGAGGTGAACTTGGGGAAAGAGAAGCTGTAGAGGACAGGGAGGGCAGAGAGAGGATGGAGACGGTGGGGAGAATAAGGCAAAAGCACCACTCCCCAAAAGCAGCTGGAGAGAAAGCAGAAAATTGGAAACAGCTGCAGGGACTGAACTAAACAGGTCGAAAGGAGAAAGGAGAGGGTTTAAACTCCATTAAGACTGTAAACAGGGGGAGTGCAGAGAGTCTGCAACTCCACAGCTCCATACCTGGTGGTGCTCTGGTGGGAAGGGCCAATCCCCAGGAACAGAGTGGGGTCCAGGAGATTCTTGAGCCACACGGGAAGAAGACGTTCCACTGCTGGAAGGGCACTTGGTAGACAGACTGTTGAAGCCACCTTGTCCCAGCAGACCCCAGAAAACAGCCACATTCGCTGGTGCTAGAACAGGTCGTTAAGGGTAAAGCCTAGTGCCAGATGTGTGTTGTGATTTTCCATGATCCCTGAAATGCTGCTGCTACACTATCTTGCAAACTTTTTCTGGGGCGGGCTGGCACCTGGCCGCAGTCTAGGGGCACCAGCAGCAGCAGGGTCCAGCGAACTTTCCTGGGTGTAGCAGGCATTTGGCCATTGCTTGGTGAGACCCTCTGCAGAGGGGCGGAACAGGTCAAAGTTGCAGTCCCTCAGAAGTAAGGGGCCGGGGAAAACAGCCGCATCTGACACAAAACTCAGGAGAGAGGTAATACTTGGGGCTTGGTCACAGACAGTGTAAAAGGGGGGAGTTGACGGAAGCTGGAGACAAAGGACAGGTGCATGATTGCTGATCAGAGAGAACAGAGTTCCGATACTAGAGACAGGGTAGCTGGGTGACACCATTTTCACCATTGCACCGCGCATGTGCAAACACACAGGAGCGCCACAACATTCCAGCCCAGTAAGCTAAGCAGCGCCATCTAGTGGAGAACGGAGCCAACACACTAAGCCCTGCTCAACTGGGCCAACCTCGCTCTTCAAGAACAGAAGTCTCACCACCTGATTAATTTATGGACTATAAACTGCCTCACAGTCTGACTTCAAAGGTAAAACAAGGTAATTTCAGTCACATTTTAGTCTGTTAGCAGTTCCATCCGTTCAATATTCTTTCTTTTTTTTTTCTTTTGTCTTTTTTGTGTTTCTCATTTTTTTTCCTTGAATACAGAAAGAGAAAAAATTCCTTTTTATTTTCAATTTTTATTAAAAATATTTTTCTTTAATTTTTTTACCATGTTTTTTACTTTTGTGTAATTTTTTCAAATTCTATTTTACTTCCATCATTTTACTTAAGTCTACTTTAGTGTATTCATTTTTTTAAAATTTTCAAATGATTTCTTTTTTTTCCTTCTTTCCCCCTTTTCCTCTAATCTATCAAGCCACATTCAACACCCAGACCAAAATATACCTAGGATCTAGCATCATCTATTCGATTTTTGTGTATGTGTGTTTTAAATTTTTTAATTTTAATATTTTTTTAATTTTAATTGTTTTTAATTTTAATTTTTTCTACCTCATTAACTCCTTTTCTCCCTTCAAAATGAAAAACAAAGGAATTCACCCCAAAAGGAAGAGCAGGAAGAAATGACAGCCAGGGACTTAACCAAGCAAGATGGCTGAGCCAGAATTTAGAATCACAATAATAAGAATACTAGCTGGAGTTGAAAATAGATTAGAACCCCTTTTTGCGGAGATAAAAGAAGTAAAAACTAGTCATGAAATACAAAATGTTATAACTGAGCTGCAATCACAAATGCATGCTATGGCAGCAAGGATGGATGAGGCAGAACAGCGATATAGAGGACAAACTTACAGAAAATAACGAAGCAGAAAAAACAAGAGGGAGAGTAAGGCAAAAGAGTATGATTTAAGAAAGAGAAATCAGTGACTCAATAACAAGGAACAAAATCAGAATCATAAAGATCCCAGAAGAGGAAGAGAGAAATAGGGGTAGAAGGGTTATGTGAGCAAATCATAGTGGAAAACTTTCCTAACCTAGGGAAAGACACAGACATCAAAATCCAGGAAGCATAGAGGACTCCCATTAGATTCAACAAAAACCGACCATCAACAAGGCATATCATAGTCAAATTCACAAAATACTCAGGCAAGGAGAGAATCAGGAAAGCAGAAAGGGAGAGAAAGTCCTTAACCTACAAGGGACGACAGATCAGGTTTGCAGCAGACCTATCCACAGAAAATTGGCAAGCCAGAAAGGAGTGGCAGCATATGTTCAATGTGCTGAATCAGAAAAAACATGCAGCCAAGAATTCTTTATCCAGCAAGGCTGTCATTCAAAATAGAAGGAGAGATAAAAAGTTTCCCAGACAAACAAAAATTAAAGGACTTTGTGACCACTAAACCAGCCCTGCAAGATGTTATGGGGAACTCTCTGAGAGGAGAAATATGAAAATACAAAAAAATAAATAAATACATACATACGTACATATATACCAAAAGCAACAAAGATTAGAAAGGAGCAGAAAACAACACCAGAAACTCCAACTCTACAAGCAACATAATGGCAATAAATGCATATCTTTCAGTACTCACTCTAAATGTCAGTGGACTCAATGATCCAATAAAAAGATACAGGATAAGTGAATGGATAAGAAAACAAGATTAATCTATATGCTGTTTACAAGAGACCCACTTTAGACCTAAAGACACCTTCATTTTGAAAGTAAGGGGATGGAGAACCATCTATCATGCTAATGGTCAACAAAAGAAAGCTGGAGTAGCCATAGTTATTATCAATCTAGACTAGGAGACTGAAGAACATCCTACTAAAGAATGAATGGGCTAACCAAGCAGTTAAAGAGGAAATTAAAAAGGATATGGAAGCCAATGAAAATGATAACACCACAACCCAAAACCTCTGGGATGCAGCAAAGGCAGTCATAAGAGGGAAGTATATAGCAATCCAGGCCTTCTTAAAGCAGGAAGAAAGATCTCAGATACACAACCTAACCTTACACCTTAAAGAACTGGAAAAAGAACAACAAATAAAACCCAAAACCAGAAGAAGACAGGAAATAATAAATATTAGAGCAGAAATCAATGCTATCAAAACCAAAAAAACAGTAGAACAGATCAATGAAACCAGAATCTGGTTCTTTGAAACAATTATAAAAATGGATAAACCAATAGCCAGTTTGATCAAAGGAAAATGAAAGGACCCAAATAAATAAAATCAAGAATGAAAGAAGAGAGATCACAATCAACACAGCAGAAAGAAAAATAATAAGAGAATATTATGAGCAATTATATGCCAATAAAAAGGGCAGTTTGGAAGAAATGGACAAATTCCTGGAAACATATGCACTACCAAAACTGAAACAGGAAGAAATAGAAAATTTGAACAGATCCATAACCAGTAAGGAATTCAAATTAGTAATCAAAACTCTCCCAAAGAGCAAGAGTCCAGGGCCAGATGGATTTCCAGGGGAATTCTACCAAACATTTAGGAAGATTTAACACCTATTCTCTTCAAACTGTTCCAAAAATAGAAATGGAAGGAAAACGTCCAAACTCTTTCTATGAAGCCAGCATTACCTTGATTCCAAAACCTGACAGAGACCACACTGAAAAGGGGAACTATAGACCAATCTCCCTGATGAACATGGATGCAAAAATCCTCAACAAGATTATAGCCAACTGGATCCAACAATACATTAAAAAAAATATTCACCACGACCAAGTGGGATTTATACCTGGGATGCAAGGCTGGTCCAATATATGAAAAATAATCAATGTGATTCATCACATCAATAAAGGACAAGAATCACAGTCTTCTCAATAGATGCAGAGAAACCATTTGACAAAATACAGCATCCTTTCTTGATAAAAACCCTCAAGAAAGTAGAGATAGAAGGATCATACCTCGATATCATAAAAGCCATATATGAAATACCCAACGCTAATATCATCCTCAATGGGGAAAAACTGAGAGCCTTCCCTGTAAGGTCAGGAACAAGACACGGATGTCCACTCTCGCCACTGTTATTCAACATAGTATTGGAAGTCTTAGCCGCAGTATTCAGACATCACAAAGAAATAAAAGGCATCCAAATTGGCCAGGAGGAGATCAAACTTTCACTCTTTGCAGATGACATGATACTCTATATGGAAAACCCAAAAGATTCCACCAAAAAACTGCTAGAACTGATTCATGAATTCAGCAAAGTTGCAGGATATAAAATCAATGCACAGAAATCGGTTGCATTCCTATACACCAACAATGAAGCAACAGAAAGAGAAATCAGGGAATCAATCCCATTTACAGTTGCACCAAAACCATAAAATACCTAGGAATAAATCTAACCAAAGAGGTGAAAAAGCTATACACTGAAAACTGTAAAAAGCTTATTAAAGAAATTGAAGAAGACACAAAAAAAATGGAAAAAGATTCCATGCTCCTGGATAGGAAGTACAAATACTGTTAAAATGCCAATACTACCAAAAGCAATCTACATATTCAATGTAATCCCTATCAAAGTAACACCAGCATTCTTTACAGAGCTGGAACAAATAATCCTAAAATTTGTATGGAAACAAAAAGACCCCGAATAGCCAAAGTGATCTTAAAAAAAAAAACCAAAGCAGGAAACATCACAATCCCAGACTTCAAGCTATACTACAAAGCTGTAATCATCAAGACAGTATGGTACTGGCACAAGAACAGACACTCAGATCAATGGAACAGAATAGAGAACCCAGAAGTGGACCCACAAACACATGGCCAACTAATCTTTGACAAAGCAGGAAAGAATATCCAGTGGAATCAAGACAGTCTCTTCAGCAAGTGGTGCTGGGAAAACTGGACAGTGACACGCAGAAGTATGAACCTAGACCACCTTCTCACACCATACACAAAAATAAACTCAAAATGGATGAAAGACCTAAATGTAAGACAGGCAGCCATCAAAATCTTCGAGGAGAAAGCAGGCAAAAACCTCTTTGATCTTGGCCACAGCAACTTCTTACTCAACACGTCTCTGGAGGCAAGGGAAACAAAAGCAAAAATGAACTACGGGGACCTCATCAAAGTAAAAAAATTCTGCACAGCAATGGGAGAAGATATTTGCAAACGACATATCAGATAAAGGGTTAGTATCCAAAATCTGTAAAGAACTTATCAAACTCAACACTCCCCCAAAAAACAATCCAGTGAAGAAATGGGCAACAGACATGAATTGACACTTTTCCAAAGAAGACATCCAGATGGCCAACTGACACATGAAAAAATGCTCAACATCACTCATCATCAGGGACAGACAAATCAAAACCACAATGAGATACCACCTCACATCTGTCAGAATGGGTAACATTGACAACTCGGGCAACAACAGATGTTGGCGAGGATGCAGAGAAAGAGGATCTCTTTTGCATTGTTGGTGGGAGTGCAAGCTGGTCCAGCCACTCTGGAAAACAGTATGGAGGTTCCTCAAAAAAACTAAAAATAGAACTACCCTACAGCCCAGCAACTGCACTACTAGGCAATTATCCACAGGATACAGGTGTGCTGTTTCAAAGGGACACATGCACCTCCATGTTTACAGCAGCACTATCAACAATAGGCAAAGTATGGAAAGAGCCCAAATGTCCATCAATGGATGAATGGATAAAGAAGATGTTGTATAAGTATACAATGGAGTATTACTCAGTAATCAAAAAGAATGAAATCTTGCCATTTGCAAGTCTGTGGATGGAACTGGAGGGTATTATGGTAAGTGAAATTAATCAGAGAAAGACACATATCATATGACTTCAGTCATTTGAGGACTTTAAGAGAAAAAACAGATAAACATAAGGGAAGGGAAACAAAAATAATATAAAAATGGGGAGAGGGACAAAGCATAAGAGACTAACAAATATGGAGAACAAACTGAGGGTTACTGAAGGGGGTGTGAGAGGGGAGATAGGCTAAATGAGTAAGGGGTGTTAAGGAATCTACTCCCGAAATCATTGTTGCACTATATGCTAACAAATTTGGATGCAAATTAAAAAAAAATTAAATTAAAAAAATTTTAATAAAAATATCCTAAAAAATTAATAATAATATTTTTTTTATTTTCTCAGCTATATGTGAAATTTAAATGAAAATAAACTCAACTGGGAAAGGGAGAGACTGAGTTTGGCTTTATGTGCAATGATGGTTATTTTTTTTTTATTTTTTTTAACATTTATTTATTAATGAGAGACAGAGAGACACAGAGCCATGAGTAGGGGAGGGGTAGAGAGAGGGGGAGACACAAATCTGAAGTAGGCTCCAGGCTCAGAGCTGTCAGCACAGAGCCCAACACAGGGCTTGAACTCACAAACTGCGAGATCATGACCTGAGCTGAAGTCAGTCGCCCAACCAACTGAGCCACCCAGGCTCCCCTTTGATGGTTATTTTTTACTTAAGATTTCCAAAAAGTCTAATGTAATAGAGACATCTTTATTTTTTTAATGTTTATTTATTTTTGAGAGGGAGAGAGACAGAGTGTAAGTAGGGGAGGGGCAGAGAGAGAAGGAGACAGAATCTGAAGCAGGCTCCGGGCTCTAAGCTGTCAGAACAGAGCCCGACGTGGGGCTCGAACTCACAAACTGAGAGATGGTGACCTGAGCTGAAGTCAGATGCTTAACCAACCGAGCCACCCAGGTGCCCCTAGACATCTTTAATAGACAACTTCAAATGCTTTCTGTTTTTCAGGGAAATAAAAATGCCGAATGAACTATCTGAAATTCCTCTACATCAGGCACAATAAGCAGTAAGAACAGCCTAATTAGGAACTGTTGATTTGGGAATTCAACACTACTGGAGATTTTTCTTCTCTGGCTGAAGGGTTCTTCTGTAGTAGCCTTGAATCAACCTGCTTTAATATATTATTTCCAAAATGAACATAAAGCAGAATTTCTAAAAAGATTTCTTGGGGAAAACATCTTGGGGAGAGATGAAGGAATAAGTCAAAAATAGCATCATCAAATATGGAACATTTAAGAATCAAGTCTATATGCTCCCAGAAATTTTAGGTACCAATGCGAGATTAAGTTTCTTCCTTCTCTTCCTTATTCACTTGAAGTTTTAATAAATTAATATAATAATATCATTTAAGCATCTATAATTCATGGTGCTGAATTAAACCATAATACTCAATGCCATAGAAATATTCAGAGGAAAAAGTACAATATATTGAAAGCAATTATCTCAGATGGGTATTTTAAAAGCCCATAAATCCAGAAGGCTGGGAAGATGGCAAAGTAAGAAGAGCCTAAGCCCTCCTCTTCACATGGATACAACAGGATAACACTCACATCAGCATAAATAACCCAGAAAATGACCAAAAGGCTGGTAGAACAAACTCCACAAAGGTAGAGAAGAGGACACATCAAAGAGGGGAGGAAGGACAGAGACTGGATGGGCAGCTAAACAGACCTTGGCCATCCACTGGGGGAGGAGAGTCAGGGACACAGAGAAGGGAGAGAAACAGAGTATCACATAGGGGAGTCTGCACAGGGAAGATGAATCTCCATAACATTTGGCTTTGAAAGCCAGAGGGGCTCAATTTCATCAGTTCTTACAACCCACGGGACTTAAAGCCTGAAACTTTAATTTAATTTAATTTTAAGGTTTATGTATTGGGGGGGAGGGGCGTGCAGAGAGACAGAGGGAGAGAGAATCCCAGGCAGGCTCTGTGCCATCAGCACAGAGCCCAAACTGGGGCTTAATCCCATGACCCATGAAATCATGTCCTTAGCCAAAATCAAGAATCCGGACGCTTAACTGACTGAGCCACCCAGGTGCCCCAAGCCTGGAATTTTAAAAATCAGTGGCCTCCATTCTGGGAGAGACTAGAGGGTGACAGGAAGCCAAGTCCCTACTTTTAAAGAGACAGCATGACAAACAGCCCAAAGACATACAGTGAAGAAGCACAACTTTGAAAAATGTCTGGACATATAGGAGGGAGAATTATTTACTCATCTAAGAGCACATCCTGGAGGGGCAGGGTTCACAGAGGGACTCCTCCAGGGATAAAGGAGCTAGCAAATGCTACCTCCTCTCCCCTGCCTCCTAGCATAAACACACAGCCACCTGAAGGAATGTGCAAACTTTACCTACCTTGTCTACACCAAGAGCAATCCCATTTACAATTGCACCAAAAATAATAAAATAACTAGAAATAAACTTAACCAAAGGGGCAAAAACCTACACTCTGAAAACTATAAAACACTGATGAAAGAAACTGGACATGACCCAAAGAAATGGGTCAAGGGTTAAAAGAACAACTGTTGTTAAAAGGGCACTATTCAAAGCAATCTAGAGATTTAAAGTAATCCCTATCAAAATACTAGCAGCATTTTTCACAGAACTAGAACAAACACTCCTAAAATTTGTACAGATACACAAAAGACCCCAAATAGCCAAAGCAGACTTGAAAAAGAAAAAACTGGAGGTATCACAATTTCATATTTCAAGTTATATTACAAACCTATAGTAATCAAAACAGTATGGCACTGGCACAAAAACAGACACATGGATCAATGTAACAGAAGAGAAAATCCAGAAATGGACCCAAAACTATCCTTTCACTTTATGGTGATTTTTGATGAACAGAAATTCTTAGTTTAATCTTGTCATTTATTTGGCTTTCTTGATGTGAGAATTAGTGCCTTTCAATAATTCTCAGGAATTCTTTTTAGTCTCTCTCTTTCTCATTGACTCTCTAATCTCCGCCTAGAACTCTGATTAAAAGTATATTAGACCTTCTCTCTCCATTCTCCACAACTATTGACTTCTTTATCATAATTTTCATTTCTCTAAAGTATATTTGGGATAATTTCTTCAGAAATTACTTTATCAATTCACTCTTTTACTACATCTAATCTGATGATTAATATTTTCATTGAGTTTTTTATTTTAATTATTGTTATTAATTTCTAGAATTTTTATTTAGTTATTTTTCAAATCCACTTGTGACCTATTAAGTTTTCAAGCTTTTGGTTTTTTAATCATATTAAATGTAGTTGTATACTCTGATAATTCCAATGTTTATAGTTTTGGAAATACATTGTTTTGGTTGATTCTTACTTATGATGTCTTGTCTCCTTGGATGTTTTGTGATTTTTTAACCATGAAGGTTCATGTTCTTTGGTGTTCTGTCACTGGAATAGGTTGAGGCCTAGACTGAAGTAGAATTTCTCCAAATGACTTTTATTTGTGTCTGCCAGTCATCTGGGGGTACCACCAGCTGGAAACATTCTAGGTTAAACTCTCTACTGGAGGCTTTTTCAAACCAATAGAGGGCTAGTTTATACTTATAAATTCTCAAGGAAGTTGTTACTTACTCTTCATTTACTTACTTAGCATTAGTGTTAATACAGGCAAATTTCCTCGGTGTTTCCTTCTTTGTTTCACTCCTGCACATCTCAGCTTTCAGTAGCGGTATCCTACGTATTTGATTTCCTACCATATGGTGGATCCTCAGTTTAACTAATATTCCCATCTCCCAAGAAGCTGTCAAAATGGAAACCCAATATTTCAGGATTCAGCAGAAATCCTCAGAACAAAACCTAGTGCTCACACTTACTTTTATGATTTGTGGTTTACTTTGTTTTTTTGGGGTTTTTTTGCCAATTCATCAATGTATTTAAATATATATGTATATTAATGTTTTATCCAGTATTTTTTTCTGTATGTTCAAAGGGTAATTTAGGGTAACTAATTGGCAAAAATATACATCCAGATACCTATCTTCCTTTAATGGCCAAGTCAGCTTTGTTGCTTTCTGTTATAGTATACCTTCTGTTTTAATTCTCTTCTACTGCTTACAGATCTCTGATGTAGAGTGCAGTTCCCTAATATGGCTTACTATGTTTCTTTGCTAGAGTAAAAGGCTAAATTGATTTAGTGGATATATGTAGCTAAACCACTCCTACAATGTTATTCTGACAGTACATGTATATAGGTACATTACCTTAGGCTTCTAGGTAAGAAGAAGACAGTAAATGACTTCTAACAAACCAAGGGTTGCTATAGCTATTGCAGAACAAAAGAACTATCAGGAATCACTGAAGTATACAATGCTTGTATTTATTTTCCATGGAGGTGTGTTTTTTTGTTTGCTTGTTTTGTTTTGTTTTAGTTTGTTTCTCCAGATGGTCTATGTTGTTGGAAGGGTATTTTTGGATAAGTAAAGTTGTATTGTACATAAGAAATAATTTTAGGGGTGCCTGGGTGGCTCACTCAGTTAAGCGTCCAACTCTTGATTTCGGCTCAAGTCATGATCTCACAGTTCATGGGTTTGAGGCCCGCACTGGGCTCCATGCTGACAGAACTGAGACTGCTTGGGATTCTCTCTCTCCCTCTCTCTGCCCCTCCTCCACTCCCTCTCTCTCAAAATAAAGAAGTAAAAACTTATAAAAGTGTAATTTTAATAGCTAGGGTTGTGCTTACAGTTATCATAAAAACTTATATACTTTAAATCAAATGGACTGAGTCAATCATAATAAGGGATTCGATCAGTTATTACACATGTAATATTCTGATGGTGACTATTTCTGATGACTGTTAGTTCACTAAAGGACTTAAGTTCAGGCAAAAAAACCCCAAATACTTGGCAAGTATAACTAAAGGAAGGTTAAAGATCAGGAGAGATAAGCAGCTAGGAGGGAATTAAAATCAGAGATAGGGAAAGTGAGGAGACACCTGCCACCTGAGAGGAGAAATAGATGTGGCTCTTCATGTTACTAAAATCAGCAGAATTTACCATACAGGTGATAATAGATCTACAAACATGATTATGGAGATGACTTACTTTTTTATTTGAATTCCAGTTAATTCACATAGAATTTAATATTAGTTTCAGGTGTACAATATAGTGATTCAACACTTCCATACAATAGCCAGTGCTCATCAGAGCAAGTGCACAACTTAATCCCCATCACCTATTTCATCCATCCCCCACCCACCTCCCTTCTGGTAACCATCAGTTTGTTCTCTATAGTTAAGAATCTGTTTCTTGACTTGCCCTTCTCTTTTTTTCTCCCTATGCTCTTTTGTTTTATTTCCTAAATTCCACATATGAGTGAAATCATATAGTATCTCTCTTCTTCTGACTGAGTTATTTCACTTAGCATAGTACTCTGTAGCTCCACCCACATCATTGCAAATGGGAAGATGTCATTCTTATTTTATGGCTAATTAACATTCCATTATACCATAATTTCTTTATCCATTCATCAGTCAATGGACAGTTGGGCTGTTTCCATAGTTTGGCTACTATAGATAATGTTGCTATAAACATTGGGGTGCATATATCCCTTTGAATTAGTATTTCATATTCTTTGGGTAAATTTCTAGTAGTGCAATTGCTGGATTGTAGGGGAGTTCTACTTTTAACTTTTTGAGGAACCTCTATACAGTTTTCCAGAGTGGCTGTACCAGTTTCCATTCCCATCAACAATGCAAGAGGGTTCACCTTTCTCTAAATCCTCACCAACACCTGTTGTTTCTTGTGTTGTTGATTTTAGCCATTCTGACAGGTGTGAGGTCACACCTCGTTGTAGTTTTGATATGTATTTCCCTGATGATGAGTGATGTTGAGCATCTTTTCGTGTGTCTGTTGGCCATTTGTATGTCTTCTTTGAAAAAATGTCTCATCATGTCTTCTACCCATTTTTAAATTGGATTATTTGTTTTTTTGGAGTTGAGTTATATCAGTTCTTTATATATCTTGGATACTAACCCTTTATCCAACATGTCATTTGCTAATATCTTCTCCCATTCTGTAGGTTGTCTTTTAGTTTTGTTGACTGTTTCCTATCTGAATATAGGGACTTTAATTAGTGATATCTGAAATAATTCTTTACTGTCATACTCTATAGATATGAAAATCATCCAACCTTACACTGCACAAAAAAATAAAGCATCTCCATTTAGTTTTGTTAACTGTTTCCTTCAACAAAACTAAGTGGAGGTGGTTTATTTTTTTTTATGCAATATAATTTTGGATGGATTTCCTATCTATAGGGTATTACAGTGAATAATTATTTCAAATATCACTAAGTAAAAGCCCTATATTCAGATAAAATCAATGGTAAAGTGGCAAAACCAAAAGCAAGTCAATAATTTTCACGTTTAGCCTAAAATTTCATGTCACAAAAATGGCTTGTTCTTAATCCAGCTGGCTAATTGAGATGCCTAATCACTTTTTGATTTGGGGATGAATAAAATAGTAGCATGTAATTAAGAAATAACTCTTAAATTCAATCACTAGAAACATGAGCTAACTGCCTAAGAGGTAAGAGAATGAATTTTTTGTTCCTCTACAAAGGAAAACTTATTACTTATATTACATATTTAAAGTTAGAATTACACAATTAAATTCATGGTGTGAATGAAGCAGAAATACAACTTAGCTACTACTCAGATTAGAGAGATATATATTCCAATTTTTCTACCTTCTGAACATAATTATATACAGTTATTGTGCTCACCCTAGATCCACGCAAACAGACTCGGGCATTTTAGTGCTACTGAGCTTTATCCTTAGCACAAACTTTTGGGTGAGCCCTACCTTTTCCCTGCCCTGAATCAATTTTTCCCTTAGTTAAACATAAAAAAGAAACTATAAGAGCTAGCCAGATGCTTCAATGCTGAAGGAAATTGTTTTGGTATAATCCAAGAAGAGGAAAAAAGCCAGAAAATTTGGATGGTTCAGGACATTTTAGACCATACCCAGTCTGCTGCATGTAGGCTGTGTGGCTCATTTGGCAACTTTCTTTTTTTAAATTTTTTTTTTTTTATTTTTGGGACAGAGAGAGACAGAGCATGAACGGGGGAGGGGCAGAGAGAGAGGGAGGCACAGAATCGGAAACAGGCTCCAGGCTCCGAGCCATCAGCGCAGAGGCTGATGCGGGGCTCGAACTCACGGACCGCGAGATCATGACCTGGCTGAAGTCGGACGCTTAACTGACTGCGCCACCCAGGCGCCCCTCGTTTGGCAACTTTCAAAACAGCTACATGCACCACAGAGCACTGCAGTATTAAATATGTGTGGCCTGATTTGGCTTCCACCTGTTGACTATCTTATTTCATGCAATCCAAATCAGCCAATGTTAAATGTCCTTCTAACTAAATCAAACTGAGTACAAAGCTGCCAGGCAAGCAAATGGCAGAAGAACAGGAATCTTAGGTTGAAAAACACAAAAACTAGTTAGTGACTCACCAAAGAAGACACTGGATTGTACTGTCTTCAACTGATTGAAGTGAAAGTAAATAATGCTAAAAATTTAGCAAACAACACAGAAAAGCAGAAATTTTTTAGAGAGTTAGGAAGGGAAAAATAATCAGTGACACTTAAAACACTTGGTAAGCTAAGGAGGTCATCTTTCACCATAGGTCCCAGTCAGATTCTACCTCTTATATCAGGTTCAGAGCATTTTAATACTGGTGAATTCATTTTTTACTAATGTCTTTTGCTCACTGGGAATTTATATTATTAAAAAGATAATGCTTTTTGGTATAGGATGTTTTCTATAACTAATATAATTTATGTTACAAAACAACATATTTTATTTTTGCCATATTGGGAAGTAAGGTTGTCCAAGATTTGAGTTTTGAACTTTATTTACTTTGCACTTCCAACCTATGAAAGCTTTCTGCCCTGCTACTTTTTTTTTTTTTATTTTTTTATTTTTTATTTTTTTTTTAAAATTTTTTTTCAACATTTATTTATTTGTGGGACAGAGAGAGACAGAGCATGAACGGGGGAGGGGCAGAGAGAGAGGGAGACACAGAATCAGAAACAGGCTCCAGGCTCTGAGCCGTCAGCCCAGAGCCTGACGCGGGGCTCGAACTCACGGAGTGCGAGATCGTGACCTGGCTGAAGTCGGACGCCCAACCGACTGCGCCACCCAGGCGCCCCTGCCCTGCTACTTTTTAAAGGAAAGTAAGGAGCTTTTTGGTCTACATCAAAGTAGAAGATTGGTATTTTTGGATATATGATACCTCACGTCCTAAAAGACATTTATCTGTTTCAGTTTCTCTTTGGTGTAATCTGTTGTTTCAGAATGGCCTACCTAAACTTTTAATGCAAAAAGAAACAGTTCCAGATTGAGGTATCAAGAAAAAACATACTTATACTTAAAATGGAAAGGGAGCAATAGCTCCTACTCCCATTCTATAAAAATCCAGATCCTGTTTTGTCATTTGTTTTTTAGAAATGAAGGTCTAATAAGTATGAGATAACATTTAAATGGAATATATCTACCTCTTTTATTCATTTTCAAACCAAGGCTCTGCTGGAACATTTGTGTTTCTTATTTTTTTTCTCTCCTTGGCCTTTAACCAGCTTGCTGTTTTCCAAATGATATTTCATTTCTGGGCTTTGTTACAACGTTAATAATCTTATTCATTTCCTTGTTGCCCAGATTCAATAACTTACTTTATTTTTTTTTTAAATTTTTTTTTTTTTTCAACATTTTTTATTTTATTTTTGGGACAGAGAGAGACAGAGCATGAACGGGGGAGGGGCAGAGAGAGAGGGAGACACAGAATCGGAAACAGGCTCCAGGCTCCGGGCCATCAGCCCAGAGCCCGACGCGGGGCTCGAACTCACGGACCGCGAGATCGTGACCTGGCTGAAGTCGGACGCTTAACCGACTGCGCCACCCAGGCGCCCCTAATAACTTACTTTAAAACCAAAGCAGTGTTTTCAGTGTTGCATCAAAACCTGACATTAAATGAAGCTGTTTATTAATCTTGTCTTATAATGTTATTATTTAGAGGGGCGCCTGGGTGGCTCAGCTGGTTAAGCTTTCGACTTCAGCTCAGGTCGTGATCTTACGGTCAGTGAGTTTGAGCCCCGCATCCAGCACTGTGCTGACAGCTCAGAGCCTGGAGCCTGCTTCGAATTCTGTGTCTCCCTCTCTCTCTGCTTCCCCCTGCTCACACTCTGTCCCTCAAAAATGAATAAACGGTAAAAAAATTAAAAAAAAATAATGTTATTATGTAGATTTGTGCCACAAATTGGTGTTCTTTGTTTTTTTTATTCAACCTCCTCTATTTGATAATATGCTAAATCAAGTCAAATTTGAAAGTGCACAAATATAATCTCTATGAATTACCTTTCTATCAAATCTGGGTAGGTAGCAATACCAAGAAGACACTGGTAATTTTCAGTATATACTTTCATGTTATTAAGTGGATTTTTCAAAATGTTTTATATACTGTTCTGAAAGAGTATTTCCATGCCATAAAAACTGAATGTTAGAATATTTTACATAGAAGAGCATCTATGTATCTCAAATGAGTTTCTTTATTTCCTATGGCTAACATGATATTTTACAGAGAAAATGATACTATATTACAATAATCTCTAAATCAAAAATTGTCACCTGATAAAAAATGGAATTGCTAAATGACACCTGTATCTCTTTATAAGTTCTCTAAATGAAATTAATAAAAGTATTCTTTTTTATTTTAAACACCAACCAGAACTAAATCTAATGGCCAAAATCTTAACAACAACTCTATTTTCAGTCAAAATTGAGAGAAATATTTTTCCACGTCTATTTTTTTATGACTATATTAATAAACATTTACTCCTACAAGCAATTTTATTTTATTTTGTTTTTCAAGTTTGTATTTAAATTCCACTTGGTTAACATGCAGTGTAATATTAGTTTCAGGTATAGAATTTAGCAATTCATCACTTATATAACACCCACTGCTCTTTATAACAAGTGCCCTTGTTAATTCCCATCACCATTTAACCCATACCTCTGCCCACTTCCCCTCCAGCAACCCTCAGTTTGTTCTCTATAGTTAAGAGTCTGTCTTCTAGTTTGCCTCTCTTTTTTTCCCCTTTGTTCATCTGTTTTGTAAAATTCCACATATGAGTGAAATCATATGGTATTTGCCTTTGACCTCTTTCACTTAGAATAATACTTTCTAGCTCCATCCATGTCATTGTAAATAGCCAGATTTCATTCCTTTTTATTGGCTGAGTAATATTCCAGGGGATGAAGAAGCTGTGATATATACCACACATTGTGTGTGTGTGTGTGTGTGTGTGTGTGTGTGTATACATACAATGAAATATTCTTACAAGCAACTTTAAGAATTTTACCCAAATTTTATCTTACTTGTGATTCTAGTTTCTTCTCTGTATTTAAGAGTTGTCTTATGGTTTGCCTTCCTCTGTTTTTATCTTATTTTTGCTTCCCTTCCCCTAGGTTCATCTGTTTTGTTTCTTAAATTCCACATATGAGTGAAATTATATGATATTTGTCTTTCTCTGACAGACTTACTTCACTTGGCATAATACACTCTAGTTCCATCCACATCATAGTAAATGGCAAGATCTCATTCTTTTCCATAACAGAGTAACATTCCATTGTACATACATATCACATCTTCTTTATCCATTCATCAGTCAATGGACATTTGGGCTCTTTCCATAATTTGGCTATTGTTGATAGTGCCACCGTAAACATCGGGGTGCACGTGTCCCTTTGAATCAACATTTTTTTGTCCTTTGGATAAATACCTAGTATGCAATAGCTAGGTTATAGGGTAGTTCTATTTTTAATTTTTTTATGGAACTTCCATACTGTTTTCCAGAGTGGCTGCACCAGTTTGCATTCCTACCAAGAGTGCAAAAGGGTTCCCTTTTCCCCACAGCCTCACCAACACCTGTTGTTTCCTGTGTTGTTAATTTTAGCCATTCTGACAGGTGTAAGGTGGTATCTCATTGTAGTTTTTCTATTTGTATTTCTCTGATGATGAGTGATGTTGTGCATCTTTTCATGTGTCTGTTAGCCATACAGATGTCTTCTTTGGAAAAGTATCTGTTCATGTCTTCTTCTCATTTCTTCACTGGATTATTTGTTTTTTGGGGTGTTGAGTTTGATAAGTTCTTTATATATTTTGGATACTAGCCCTTTATCCAATATGTGATTTGCAAATATCTTCTCCCATTCCATAGGTTGACTTTTAGATTTGTTGATTGTTTTCTTTGCTGTGCAGAAGCTTTTTAATCCTGATGAAGTCTCCCGGTAGTTCATTTTTGCTTTTGTTTCCCTTGCCTCTGGAGACATGTCTAGAAAGAAGTTGCTGTGGCCAAGAACAAAGAGGTTGCTACCTCTTTTCTCCTCTAGGACTTTGTTGGTTTCCTGCCTTACATTTAGGTCTTTCATCCATGTTAAATTTATTTTTGTGTATGGGTAAGAAAGTGTTCAAGGTTCATTCTTCTGCATGTTGCTGTCTAGTTTTCCCAACACCATATGCTGTCTTTTTTCTTAAAGCAGCAGAATACACATTCTTCTTGAGTGCACATGGAACATTATCCAGAACAGATCACATACTGTGTCACAAATCAGCTCTCAAAAAGTACAAAAAGGGGGCGCCTGGGTGGCGCAGTCGGTTAAGCGTCCGACTTCAGCCAGGTCACGATCTCGCGGTCCGTGAGTTCGAGCCCCGCGTCAGGCTCTGGGCTGATGGCTCGGAGCCTGGAGCCTGTTTCTGATTCTGTGTCTCCCTCTCTCTCTGCCCCTCCCCCGTTCATGCTCTGTCTCTCTCTGTCCCAAAAATAAATAAAAAATGTTGAAAAAAAAAATTAAAAAAAAAAAAAGTACAAAAAGATTGAGATCATACAATGTGTATTGTTAGACCACATGCTATGAAACTTGAAATCAAACACAAGAAAAAATTTGGAAACATCACAAATACTCAGAAGTTAAAGAACATCCTACTAAAGAAAGAATGGGTTGACCAAGATATTACAGAGGAAATTAAAAAGTATATGGAAGCCAATGAAAATGAAAATACAACAGTCCAAAACCTTTGGGATGCAGCAAAGGCAGTCATAAGAGGGAAATATATAGCAATCCAGGCCTCCCTAAAGAAGGAAGGTCTGAAATATACAACCTAACCTTAAACCTAAAGAAGTTGGAAAAACAAAAGCAAATAAAGCCAAAACAGCAAATAAAGCCCTTCCAGGAAAAGAAGGGAAATAATAAAGATTACAGCAGAAATCAATGTTATAGGGAGGAAAAAAACAGTAGGACAGATCAATGAAACTAGCAGTGATTCTTTGAAAAAATTAACAAAATTGATAAACCCCTAGCCAGGTTTATCAAAGAAAAACGAAAGGACCCAAATAAATAAAATCATAAACGAAAGAGGAGTGATCACAAACAACACTACAGAAATACAAACAATAATAAGAAAATATTATGAGCAATTATATGCAAACAAATTGGGCAATCTGGAAGAAATGGACAAATTTCTAGAAACATATAAACTCCCAACACTGGAACGGGGAAATAGAAAATTTGAATAGACCCATAACCAGTAGAGAAATTAAATCAGTAATCAAAAATCTCCCAACAGGTGGGTGGAGAGAGGATGGAGACTGGGGAGGGGGGGAGAATATGGGAAAAACACCCCTCCCCAAAAGCAGCTGGAGAGAAAGCAGAAAATTGGAAACAGCCACAGAAACTAAACAAAAAAGGGAGAAAGGAAAAAGGAGAGGGCTTAAATTCCATTAAGAGTGTAAACAAGGGGAGCGCAAAGGCTGCAACTCTGCAGCTGGATACTTGGCGGTGCTCCGGTGGGAAGGGCGAATCCCCAGCAACAGAGTGGGGTCCGGGAGGTTCTCGGGCCACACAGGGAAAAGCGGTTCCACTGCTGGAAGGACATTTGGTAGAGACTGCTGAAGCCACCTGGTCCCAGCAAATCCCAGAAAACAGCCACATTCACTGGTGCTGGAATAAGGTCGTTAAGTGTGAAGCCTGGTACCAGATGTGTGTTGTGATTTTCCATAATCCCTGAAACACTGCTGCTACACTATCTCGTGAGCTTTTTCTGGGGCGGGCTGGCACCTGGCCGCAGTCTCAAGCCACTGGCAGCAGCAGGGTCCAGTGAGCATTCCTGGGTGCAGCCGACATTCAGCCATTGCTCATTCGGCCATTGCTCATTCAGACATTGCTCGGTGAGATCCTCCTGCAGAGGGGCAGAACCGGTCAAAGCTGCAGTTCCTCAGAAGTAAGGGGCCGGGGAAAACAGCCGCATCTGAGACAAAACTCAGGACAGAGGTACTGCCTGGGGCCTGGTCACAGAGACTAAAAAAGCAGGGAATAGACAAAAGCTGAAGACAGAGGATGGGTGCAGGATTGCTAATTTGGGAGAACAGACTGGGTAGCTGCGAGGCACCATTTTCACTGCTCCTGATCATGCGCATACGCACCTACAAGCACCACAACAATCCACCCCAGTAGGCTAGCAGCGCCATCTAGTGGAGAGCGGAGCTATTACACTGAGCCCCGCCCATCTGGGCCAACCTCACTCTTCAAGAACACAAGTCTCACTGCTGGCTTAGTTTATGGACTATAAAGCACTACATACACTGACTTCTAGGGGAAAACAAAGTAATTTCAGTCCTACTTCAATCTGTTAACAGGTTCATCTATCCAATTTTCTTTTCTTTTTCTTCCTTTTTCTCTTTTATACTTCTTTTCTTTTTCTTGAATACAGAAAGAGAAAATATTCATTTTTCTTCCAATTTTTATTAAAAATATTTTTCTTTAATTTTTATTACTATACTTTTTACTTTTGTGTAAATTTTTTCAAATTCTATTTTACTTTCATAATTTTATTTTAGTCAACTTCAGTGTATTCACCTTTTCAAATTTTCAATTTCCTTTTTTTCTCTTTTTTGTTTACTTTCTTTTTCTTGAATGCAGAAAGAGAAAAACGTCATTTTTACTTTCAATTTCTATTTAAAATATTTTTATTTAATTTTTTACTATACTTTTTGCTTTTATGTGAATTTTTTCAAATCCTATTTTACTTCCACCATTTTATTTTAGTCTACTACAGTGTATTCACTTTCTCAAATTTTCAAACGATTTCCTTTTTTTCATTTTTTGATCTTTTTTTCCCTTTTTCGTTTCTTTTCTTTTTTCTTGAATACAGAAAAAGAAAAAATCCTATTATTTTTAATTTTTATTAAAAATATATTTCTTTAATTTTTTCTACTATATTCTTTAAATTTTGTGTATATTTTTTCAAATTCTATTTTATCCCATCATCTCATTTTAGTCTACTTCAGTGTATTCATTTTTTCAAATTCTCAAACAATTTCATTTTTATTTTTTCTTCCCCCCCCCCTTTTTTTTGCTCTAATCTGTCAAACCATTTTCAACACCCAGACCAAAAAACACCTAGGATCCAGCATCATCTAATTGATTTGTGTGTGTGTGTGTGTGTGTGTTTAATTTTGAATTTTAATATTTTTTAATTTTAATTTTTTTAATTTCAATTTTTCTACCTCATTAATTCCTTTTCTCCCTTCAAAATGACAAAATGAAGGAATTCACCCCAAAAGAAAGAGCACGAAGAAACGACAGCCAGGGATTTAACCAACACAGATATAAGCAAGATGTCTGAACCAGAATTTAGAATCATGATAATAAGAATACTAGCTGGAGTCGAAAATAGATTAGAATCCCTTTCTGCAGAGATAAAAGAAGTAAAAAAATAGCCAGAATGAAATTAAAAATGCTATAACTGAGCTGCATTCACAGATGGATGCAGCAGTAGCAAGGATGGATGAGGCAGAATAGAGAATCAGCGATATAGAAGGCAAACTCATAGAGAATAATGAAGCAGAAAAAAAGGGAGAGATTAAGGCAAAAGAGCACGATTTAAGAATTGGAGAAATCAGTGACTCATTAACAAAGAACAATATCAGAATCATAGGGGTCCCAGAAGAGGAAGAGAGAGAAATAGGGGTAGAGGGGTTATGTGAGCAAATCATAGCTTACTTTCCTAACCTGCAGAAAGACACAGACATCAAAATCCAGGAAGCACAGAAGACCCCCCATTAGATTCAACAAAAACCGACCATCAACAAGGCATATCATAGTCAAATTCACGAAATACTCAGGCAAAGAGAGATGAAAGCAGCAAGGGAAAAAAAGTCCCTAACCTACAAGGGAAGACAGATCAGGTTTGCAGCAGACCTATCCACAGAAAATTGGCAGGCCAGAAAGGAGTGGCAGGATATATTCAATGTGCTGAATCAGAAAAAACATGCAGTCAAGAATTCTTTATCCAGCAAGATTGTCATTCAAAATAGAAGGAGAGATAAAAAGTTTCCCAGACAAACAAAAATTAAAGGACTTTGTGATCACTAAACCACCCTGCAAAAAATTTTAAGGGGGACTCTCTGAGGGGAGAAAAGATGAATATATATATATATATATATATATATATATATATATATATATCAAAAGCAACAAAGATTAGAAAGGACCAGAGAACACCACCAGAAACTCCAACTCTACAAGTATCATAATGGCAATAAGTTCATATCTTTCAGTTCTCACTCTAAATGTCAATGGACTCAATGCTCCAATAAAAAGATATATGGTAACTGAATGGATAAGAAAACAAGATCCATCTATATGCTGTTTATAAGAGACCCACTTTAGAGTTAAAGGCACCTTCATTTTGAAAGTAAGGGGATGGAGAACCATCTATTATGCTAATGGTCAACAAAAGAAAGCTGGAGTAGCCATACTTATATAAGACAATCTAGACTTTAAAATAAAGACTGTATCAAGAGATGCAGAAGGGCATTATATCCTAATCAAGGGGTCTATCCACCAAGAAGACCTAACAATTGTAAACATTTATGTGCCGAATGTGGTGGTACCCAAATGTATAAATCAATTAATCACAAATGTAAATAAACTCATCGATAGTAATACCATAACAGTAGGAGACTTCAACACCCTGCTCACAGCAATGGACAGAACATCTAATCAAAAAATCAACAAGGAGACAATGGCTTTGAATGACACACTGCACCAGATGGACTTAATAGATATATTCAGAACATTGCATCCTAAAGCAGCAGAATATACATTCTTCTCCAGTGCACATGGAATGTTCTCCAGAATAGACCACATACTTGGACACAAATCAGCCCTAAGTAAGTACAAAAAGATCAAGATCACACCATCATACCGTGCATATTTTCAGACTACAACACTATGAAACTTGAAATCAACCACAAGAAAAAATTTGGAAAGGTAAAAAATACTTGGAAACTGAAGAACATCCTACTAAGAAATGAATGAGCTAACCAAGAAGTTAAAGAGGAAATTAAAAAGTATATGGAAGCCAATGAAAATGATAACACCACAACCCAAAACCTCTGGGATGCAGCAAAGGTGGTCATAAGAGGAAAGTATATAGCAATCCAGGCCTTCCTAAAGAAGAAAGAAAGATCTCAGATACACAACCTAGTCTTATGCCTTAAGGAGCTGGAAAAAGAACAGCAAATAAAACCCCAAACCAGCAGAAGACAGGATAATAAAGATGAGAGCAGAAATTAATGCTATCAAAACCAAAAAAACTGGAGAACAGATCAATGAAACCAGAATCTTGTTCTTTGAAACAATTAACAAATTGATAAGCCAATAGCCAGTTTGATCAAAAAGAAAAAGGAAAGGACCCAAATAAATAAAATCCAGAATGAAAGAGGAGAGATCACAACCAACACAACAGAAAAAAAACAATAATAAGAGAAAATTATGAGCAATTATATGCTAATAAAATGGGTAATCTGGAAGAAATGGACAAATTCCTAGACATATACCCTACCAAAACTGAAACAGGAAGAAATAGAAAATTTGAACAGACCCAAAACCAGTAAGGAAATCGAATTAGTAATCAAAACTCTCCCAAAAAACAGGAGTCCAGGGCCAGATGACTTTCCAGGGGAATTCTACCAAACATTTAAGGAAGAGTTAACACCTATTCTCTTCAAACTGTTCCAAAAAATAGAAATGGAAGGAAAACGTTCAAACTCTTTCTATGAAGCCAGCATTACCTTGATTCCAAAACCAGACAGAGACCACACTAAAAAGGGGAACTATAGACCAATTTCCCTGATGAACATGGATGCAAAAATCCTCAACAAGATATTAGCCAACCGGATCCAACAATACATTAAAAAAATTATTCACCACGACCAAGCAGGATTTATACCTGGGATGCAGAGCTGGTTCAATATCCACAAAACAATTAACATGATTCAACACATCAATAAAAGAAAGGACAAGAACCATATGATCCTCTCAATAGATGCAGATAAAGCTTTTGACAAAATACAGTATCTTTTTTGATAAAAAAAACCCTCAAGAGAGTAGGGATAAAAGGAGCATACCTCGAGATCATAAAAGCCACATATGAACGACCCAACGCTAATATCATCCTCAATGGGGAAAAACTGAGAGCTTTCCATGTAAGGTCAGGAACAAGACACGGATGTCCACTCTCACCACTGTTATTCAACATAGTATTGGAAGTCTTAGCCGCAGTATTCAGACATCACAAAGAAATAAAAGGCATCCAAATCGGCCAGGAGGAGGTCAAACTTTCATTCTTTGCAGATGACATGATACTCTATATGGAAAACCCAAAAGATTCCACCAAAAAACTGCTAGAACTGATTCATGAATTCAGCAAAGTTGCAGGATATAAAATCAATGCACAGAAGTCGGTTGCATTCCTATACACCAACAATGAAGCAACAGAAAGAGAAATCTGGAAATCAATCCCATTTACAGATGTACCAAAACCATAAAATACCTAGGAATAAATCTAACCAAAGAGGTGAAAAATCTATACACTGAAAACTATAGAAAGCTTATGAAAAAAACTGAAGAAGACACAAAAAAATGGAAAAAGATTCCATGCTCCTGGATAGGAAGTACAATTACTGTTAAAATGTCAATACTACCAAAAGCAATCTACATATTCAATGTAATCTCTATCACAGTAACACCAGCATTCTTTACAGAGCTGGAACAAATAATCCTAAAATTTGTATGGAAACAAAAAGACCCCAAATAGCCAAAGTGATTTTGAAAAAGAAAACCAAAGCAGGAAACATCACAATCCCAGACTTCAAGCTATACTACAAAGCTGTAATCATCAAGACAGTATGGTACTGGCACAAGAACAGACACTCAGATCAATGGAACAGAATAGAGAACCCAGAAGTGGACCCACAAACACATGGCCAACTAATCTTTGACAAAGCAGGAAAGAATATCCAGTGGAATCAAGACAGTCTCTTCAGCAAGTGGTGCTGGGAAAACTGGACAGCAACATGCAGAAGAATGAACCTGGACCACTTTCTTACACCATACACAAAAATAAACTCAAAATGGATGAAAGACCTAAACGTAAGACAGGAAGCCATCAAAATCTTCGAGAAGAAAGCAGGCAAAAATCTCTTTGATCTTGGCCACAGCAACCTCTTACTCAACACATATCCAGAGGCAAGGGAAACAAAAGCAAAAATGAACTATCGGGACTTCATCAAAATAAAAAAATTCTGCACAGCAAAGGAAACAATCTGCAAAACTAAAAGGCAACCAACAGAATGGGAGAAGATATTTGCAAACAACATATCAGATAAAGAGTTAGTATCCAAAATCTACAAAGAACTTATCAAACTCAACACCCCCCCAAAAAACAATCCTGTGAAGAAATGGGCAACAGACATGAATTGACACTTTTCCAAAGAAGATATCCAGATGGCCAACTGACACATGAAAAAATGCTCATCACTCATCATCAGGGACAGACAAATCAAAACCACAATGAAATACCACCTCACACCCGTCAGAATGGCTAACATTGACAACTCAGGCAACAACAGATGTTGGCGAGGATGCAGAGAAAGAGGATCTTTTGCATTGTTGGTGGGAATGCAAGCTGGTCCAGCCACTCTGAAAAATAGTATGGAGGTTCCTCAAAAAATTAAAAATAGAACTACCCTATGACCCAGCAATTGCACTACTAGGCATTTATCCACAGGATACAGGTGTGCTGTTTTGAAGGGACACATGCACCCCATGTTTATAGCAGTACTATCAACAATAGCCAGAGTATGAAAAGAGCCCAAATGTCCATCAATGGATGAATGGATAAAGAAGATGTGGTGTATATATACATTAGAGTATTACTTGGCAATCAAAAAGAATGAAATCTTGCCATTTGCAAGTCTGTGGATGGAACTGGAGGGTATCAGCTAAGTGAAATTAGTCAGTCAGAGAAAGACAAAAATCATATGAATTCACTCATATAAGGACTTTAAGAGACAAAACAGATGAACAAAAGGGAAGGGAAACAGAAATAATATAAAAACAGAGAGGGGGACAAAACAGAAGAGACTCATAAATATGGAGTACAAACTGAAGGTTACTGGAGGGGTTGTGGGAGGGGTATGCGCTAAATGTTTAAGGGGCACTAAGGAATCTACTCCTGAAATCATTGTTGCATTATATGTCAACTAATTTAGATGTAAATTTAAAAAACAAAAAATAAAATAAAAAAAAGTCACCCTGTATCTCTCAAATGAGGATCATCTAATTCTAGGATGGGAGATCTGTCCTCCTAAACAGAAAAGCACACTAAAATTTACCAAAACAAGATAGAAAGAAAGCATTCACACCAGAGGTATCAAGTTTGCATTCATTAAATATATATATCATATCATATATTCATATATCATTCATATATATATATATGCATATATATATATATATATATATATATATGCATATATATATATCCCAACAAACAAGAGCAAGAGTCCAAGGCTGGATGCCTTCCCAGGGGAATTCTACTAAACATTTAAGGAAAAGTTAATACTTATTCTTTGAAGCTGTTCCAAAAATAGAAATGGAAGAAAACTTCCAAACCCATTATACAAGCCAGCATTACCTTGATTCCAAAACCAGACAAAGACTTCACTAAAAAGGAGGATTACAGACAAATTTCCCTGATGAACATGGATGCAAAAATTCTCATGATACTAGCAAGTCTATTCCAACAATACATTAAAAGAATTATTCATCAAGATCAAGTGGGAGTATTTCTGGGCGGCAGGGGTGATTCAGTATCTATAAATCAATCAATATGATACATCACATTAATAAAAGAAAGGATAAAAACCATATGATCTTCTCAATAGATGCAGAAAAAGCATTTCACAAAATACAGCATCCCTCTTTATAAAAATCCTCAAGAAAGTAGGGATAGAAAAAACCCTCAACATCATGAAGGCCATATATGAAAGACCCACAGCTAATAATCATCCTAAATGGGGAAAAACTGAGTTTTCTCCCTAAGGTCAGGAACATGACAGGGATGTCCACTCTCACCACTGTTGTTCAGCATAGTACTGGAAGTCCTGGCCTCAGTGATCAGAACAAAAAGAAATATAAGGCATACAAATCAGCAAGAAAGAAGTCAAACTTTCACTCTTCACAGACGACATTATATTCTTTGTGGAATACCCTAAAGACTCCACCAAAAAACTTCTAGAACTGATCCATGAATTTAGCAAAGTCACAGGATATAAAATCAAAGTACAGAAATCAGTTGCATTGCTATACACCAATAATGAAGCAGCAGAAAGAGAAATCAAGGAATCAAGCCCATTTGCAATGTGCCAAAAACCGTAAGATACCTAAGGATAAACCTAACCAAAGAGGTAAAAGATATGTATGCTGAAAACTACAGAAAACTTATGAAAGAAACTGAAAAAGACACAAAGAAATGGAAAATCATTCCATGCTCATTGATTGGAAGAATACTGCTAAACTGTCAAAACTACCCAAAGCAATCTACGCATTTAATGCAATCCCTATCAAAATAACACAAGCATTCTCCACAGAGCTAGAACAAACAATTCTAAAATTTGTATGAAACCAGAAAAGACCCTGAGTAGCCAAAGTAATGTTGAAAAAGAAAAACAAAGCTGGACGCATCACAATTCTAAACTTCAAGCTGTATTACAAAGCTGTAATTATCAAGACAGTAGGGTACTGGCACAAAAACAGACACAGAGATCAATGGAGCAAGATAAAGAACCCAGAAATGGATCAACAAATGTATGGCCAACTAATCTTCAACAAAGCAGGAAAGAATATTCATTGACTTTTTAAATTCATAAATGTGTGCTGAATTATACTAAATATTTTTTTCTTCATCTATTGAAAAAATACTAGCATTAATACATTCTATATAATTAGTTTTGAAAAAATTACAGTTCTCATCAATTTAATACAGACCCAAATTTCTGTGACCCTACTTTATCTAAAATTGTGGGTTTAGGTGGCATTACTGACTCACATCAGCTTCAACAGGAAGAGACAGACTAAGGGAGAGAGGGAAGGCACAATCTTCTCCTCAGACTCCAAAAGCAGAACCCAATGATTCATATACCACCCATTTTTGGTTTTCATCATTTAATGTCCATGTTACTTTCATTTACCACCATCTTCAAATCATCAGTCCTTCTGTGGATCACCTCTCAGAGTACCATGACCCATTGGATCATGAATATCCACCAAGGACTTAGACTGACTGTATCAAGACCTTTTTGACCTGCAATCAGCATTAGTCATGTACTTGCAAAATCGTAGTCTGGGGCCAACTGCAGGCAAAACTCTGTGCTAAGCCCTATGGATACCAGGATAAAATGAGTAAGACATAACACTAACATCATAAAGCACAAGTCTTATGTGAAAGAGAAACCATGTCTCCTTAACTCCACAGAATATGGTTTTGCCTCTTTGAGCTGCTAGAGCCAGCCCTAGAAGGCCCCTCCAATTCCAGTGATCTTTCCTGAGATCTCATTTGGCATGATCTCTCTGCCACGTCTAATGTAGAGCACTTTATTGTTGAAGCTCTCCTTTAACTTTTATTATATTACTGTCTTCTGGTTCTCTTCGGACATCTCTGAATTAGAGAGATGGACTGCTGAGGAGGAAAAAGCATGAGCTTTATTGTAGATCTTGCTTTGAATCATTATTCCGCCATTTACTGGGTCACTGTGGGCAAATTATTTCTTTCTGAGCTGCAACTTCCTCATTCTAAATAGGTTAGGATTACTACATGAAATGAGATACAGCATATAAAGTTATTCGTTCAATGGTGATTGCTCTGCAATTGTTATACTTCCTTTGTCTTCATCCTCTATTTTTTCTTCTCCCATCCCCCAAATTTTATTTAATTTTAATTTTTTAAAATTTTATTATTTGAGTATAGTTAACATTCAGTGTTATTTAGTTTCAGATGTACAACACAGTGATTCAACAATTCTATTTAGTTACTTAATGCTCACCATGATAAGTGTAGTCACCATCTGTCACCATATGTTATTACAATACTATTGATTATATTCCTTATGTTGTACTTTTCATCTCTGTGACTTATTTATTTTATAACTGGAAGTTTGTGTCTCTGAATCTCCTTCACTTACTTTGTCAACCCCGCACCCCTTTCCTTGAGTTTCTTTAGCAACCACCAGTTTGTTCTTTAGAGTATTTATGACACAAATCAAAACCACAATGAGATATCACCTCACAACAGTCAGAATGACTAGTATCAAAAGGACAAGAAATAACAAGTGTCAGCAAGGATGTGGAGAAAAGGGAATCTTTGTGCACTGTTGCTGGAGAATGTAAACTGGTGCAACTACTATGGAAAACAGTATGGAATTTCCTCCAAAGGTTAAAAATAGAAATAGCAGAAGATTGAGTAATGCTACTCCTGGGTATTTATCCATCCCCCAAATTTTAATAAGCCTTTAGTCCCTAACTTTCTGCTCTCCTCTCTCTATATTCTCTCTTTTCCATAAGAATTACATGGAAATCCATGCTTATATTATTTCCTGTTCAGCCATTTCCCAAATATTCAAGTTTATGATATTAAACATAACGGTGTCCATTTCAGTATCTACTTTTAAAAATGTAAATAATAATTATTTTTTAAATATCCATCTAAAATTGAACAATTTGAAGAGCCTGGGAGGGCATGTGCTGGAGAATGAATAGTGATTATCAGAAATCAGAGGAAAGTCCTCCAGATATAGTGACTGTCATTTATTTTATAACTCAGCAGAGCACTGCAGATCATCATGAAGGTAGTACTCATTACTTAGTTTTGAATCATCTATTTTTGGTCCTTTATTACCTAATTTATACTCACAATTAGTCACTGGTTAAAGAAAGATGAGACACAAGAAAGTGCCTGAATACATATTAAGACATACTAATGAATACAAACATGATAAATGTCTTCAAATGATCTCCTTCAGATCTATTCAATCTGTCTGACAGAAATTTTTTCAAAATGCATCAGTATTTCTTGTACCTCAGAAAGCAGTGCTAATAAAATAAACTATAATGACTGGTATTTCCAATTTGCCTTTATTTTACCCAGGAATATAAACTACTAACATCTATGACACATTTGTTTGGGTATACTAATAAGTAACAACCTAATTACAAAAATGTTTTGGTAAACCACTTCATTACACGCCAAAGAAAAACTGGAAGATAATTTTCAAAACTCCTAAGTTTAAAAATCATATATTATTGTGAAAATGATCACTCATTCATTAAGGTTAGGAATAATCAGTAGTGCCTACATCACTACTATGATGTACAACAATCACTACCTACATCAGTAGTGACCAAAGTGTATTTGTCAGAATGGTACTTGTGTGGAATTTTTTAATTTTAAGAAAATGCCTTTATTGTTTTAGGGAAAAAAAGATGCACATTTACTTTAGAAAGGTACCTGAGTGGCTCAGTCAGATAAGTGTCTCTTAATTTCGGCTCAGGTCATCATCTCGTGGTTCGTGGGACTGAGCCTGGAGTTAGACTCTGGGCTGCCCACCCAGAGCTTACCTAGAATTCTCTCTCTCCCTCTCTCTCTGCCCTTCACCTGGCACACATGCTCTCTCTCTCTCTCTTTCAAAATAAATAAATAAACTTTAAAAAAATACAGTGAAAAGTGCCAGGAAGAAACTAAACAAGACCACCAATATTCCATCACCCAAAAATAATCATTGCCAACTTTTATTAAACATCTTTACAAATGTGTACACTATGCAGATGAGTACTTCAGATGGGCAGGTATATATATAATTTCAGGAAAAAAACAATCATGATTATTTTTAATTTTTTAAATAAATGGAAGGCATTACTGAAAGTCAGGTAAAAGTTTAACCTCCACAGAGGATATGGTTACTAAACAAAAGAACTCTCTAAAGGTAAGAAAGAAATTATAAAAAAATCTTTGCCATCACTTTTGAAGCGATGTGCTTTACCTTTAAACTGTCTCCTTGCAATGAAAGATTAGAGTTATCACATTTTTCCTTGTACCTAATCTCCATCTTACCCTAATTTTTATTATATTTTTCTCTTTAGATCATCAATGCTTACATTTATACTTTATTCATTTATATTTTATAATAATTGTCAGTTGCTTTAGTTCTATATTTTTAAAATAAGAATAAACATTCTACACCACAAGTATTTAAGATTAGATGAGAATTACATAGAAATACCTTATAAATTGTAAAGTGCTAGAAAAAATATTTGTCCTAAAAATTAATACTTCCCATCATTCTTTCTCTGTACTTACATTTCAAAATTCTCATCCTAGAGAAAAAGGTTTACTCAACTCACTTTACCTCTAGAAAGTTATTCTCTCCTAGCCTGATGCATAAATTGTTGCCCCTACCTCAAATCTAAACTATCATCCAACTTTCAGTATCAAGACCAAGTCTTTCCCCTTCCCCAAGATCTACAGAACTTTCAACCTGCAGGGACGTCTTCATCTAAAGCTGTATAACACTAACATATTATATCACTAGGCAATAAGAATTACTCTTATATTGTCTCACAGGACAGTTATTTGATGTTTATACTAAATAGAGTTTTCATTCTTACATGCTGTCTTTCAAACTAAACTGTAAGTGCATTAAGGGCAAGATCTCAGTATTAGATTTTTGTCTCCATGTGCCTTCTGTTTTATATATACTGGCAAAACCAGTGCTTCCAAGAGACCAGGGAATATAATTCTGCAACACAGTTGGAAGTATACACAAGATTTTAAGTTAACTTACTAGATATTTTTTTTTAATTTTTTTTTCAACGTTTTTTATTTATTTTTGGGACAGAGAGAGACAGAGCATGAACGGGGGAGGGGCAGAGAGAGAGAGGGAGACACAGAATCGGAAACAGGCTCCAGGCTCCGAGCCATCAGCCCAGAGCCTGACGCGGGGCTCGAACTCACGGACCGCGAGATCGTGACCTGGCTGAAGTCGGACGCTTAACCGACTGCGCCACCCAGGCGCCCCATCTTACTAGATATTTAACTAAACTTTGCCTCAGAAATGGCCAGTATTCAAAAAATAAAATGAAATACATAAATTACAATGAACATAACCTATAAATCTTCAAATTACAATGAATATAAATTGTCAACATTAAGGAGTTAATTATCGGGTTTTTTGCATTAAGAATCACTATTAGAAGGTGCTTCTGTGTTTTTAATATTAAAAAGGTACTTCTTGGGATACCTAAAAATCTTTATGAACATCAAATATCACAGATTTATGTGGTAGATGTAGATGGGTTTACAACAGTGGCCTGTGAGCAAAATGGGTTCTGACTCTAATATATACATGGAAGTTGTTTTTAAAAAGAAATCCCAGATATTAATGAGTTTACTTTTATTTTCTATTCTATTTACCTTATAAAAATTGAGGGAAGAACTTCTTTAATCAGTTCATTTAGATTTTCACTTGTTTTAAGTAAATAAAGGCTTATACAATACTATAAATAATAATGATGATTTTTCTTTCACCAAAATATACAAAAATAAGCATTATTCTACTTAAGCTAATTTCCTGTATTAAAATTCTACTCATGTCAGGGCACCTGGGTGGCTCAGTCAGTTGAGCATCTGACTTGTGAATTTGGCTCAGGTCACAATCTCATAGTTTCATGAGTTCGAGCCCCACATCAGGCTCTGAGCTGACAGAGTGGAGCCTGCTTTGGATTCACCCTCTCTCTCTGCCCCTCTCTTGCTTGCACTTTCTCTCTAAATAAATAAATAAACTTAAAAAAATATTTAAAAAGAAAAGTACCATGTCAACTGACAAGATATAATATTTAGTTTTTAACTTTTGGATTTTAATATTATTATACAAGTTTATTATAATGCAGGTATAGTCAGTTATAGGTAGTGTAATCATGGTACACAACAGAAGTTACATGTGGTGTTCTTGCAATATATGGGTCCATGTAATAAGAAGCTACTGCTTCACTGCCAAGAAGTCAAGTTTAATTTGCTTTCTTTTTCTCTCCCTTTTCAACTGGCCAAAATACAAGTTCCACTGCAAATGCAACAACCAGCAAACACAGATGCCATCATAAATACCTAATGCTGCCAACCAGGAAACCCCACACTGACAAATAACAGAACTCCCCACAGCAACTGGAAGATGTTCTGGTCAGCAGAAAGTCTGAAAGCTATATTGTAAATAAAATGCAAGCATCCTATATAACTGAAATGTAAGTCTGTTTGTTTTTTACCACTGACATTAACTATTTACTATTACTCAATAGGTAATTTCATGGTAACTCATATTCTTAGTGGGTTGAGAAATTTTTATAAACCTTTCATTCTGCAGTTTTTAATACATAACTGCTATCAAGGAGGTCCAGCTGTGCCTTAAGTAAAATTCACCATACTCAGTTAAAAAAAAAAAAACTACACTACTAATTAAATTCATAGTCTGATAACTTAATTTGAATGTTAAACTTTAGCAACTGTGTGACACTCTTCACCAACATCAGTTGGCTTGGAGACAAAATATGAAATTGGCAAATATTTATAAGCATCCACTGTGGCAACAATATATGTCAGATGCTATAGGGAAAGGAAATTGAAGACTAGACCTCAACTCTGCAGAAATTTTTCTGACAGTTTGTAGAAATCACTTATATAGGACACTAAAAAATCAAAGCAGTATTTCATCATAAAATCTTGTCCTTTGTGAGATCTTGTAAGAAACATCATTTGCTCAACAATTTCTCTAAATTCTGAACTTCCCAAAGCAAAAATTTCAAGCATTGCATATCAACAGATACAAAACAAGAAAATAGAGTTGAGATAAGATAGAGGTTCATGATCTCTCCCAAAGCTTTGGTTTTAAGTCCAAAATATTTTGTGTTGAATTTTATAAAATCTTTCCTCATCACATTCACTATGAAATGTCAGGGCTGAAAAGTGACATCACCAAGATGGCAGAGTAGGAGACCCCAGATACCATCTCCCCACAAAGATCAACAATAGTCAGCTGTGTATGAAAAAAATCAGCTCTGGGAGAGCTCAGAAGTTCACTTAAGAAATTGAACAACACAGTAGAAGGCAAAACTTGAGAATAACTACACAAAAAGGAGAGAAAGAAGATCTTCATTTGGCCAGCCTCATCTCCTCAGGCTGGCACTGCTCCTTGCTACCAGGGAACTCACCAGCTAGAAAAAGTTCCCCTCACTGGGAAAGGGAGAACAGGGTGAGTGATCAGCTTCTGCAGCCTTTCAGGGCACTGCACGAAGAATCCACTTCAGCTTCACCCACCTAGACACGAGCAGAGCTGAAATGTACAGCTATGGCTAGGCACAAGGAAGAAGGGCAGGGGCTAGCAATATCAGCCTCACAGTGGGAGTGACCATGGTTCCTAGTGACCTCCTCTGCAAAGGACCTCAGGAGTTTTTGCAACTGAGGAAACCAGCACAGCCACACAGACTCCCTGCAGATTTCACTGGTTTTCACCCCACAGGTTTTCATGTTCACAGAAGCCAGATACCTGAGTTCTTCTCTCCACTTTCCCATTCCCTCCCTACTAGAGCCTGGGACCCACACCAGTACCCTGCTGTGGCCTCTACTGCTGCGTGATTCCAAGATGCCAGCCTAGACCACCATGGCTGATCCCCATAACCATGCAAACACTCAGGGCTAGCTCTTCCAGCTGTGCACCTGCACACCTCCAGCCTGACTCCCATCACCAGCCTCCACTGCAATGCACACACAACAGTCAAGAACCTACAGTCACAGGAGTTCCCTTTGACAGCCAGGGGCCCCACAACTGCCAGTGCATCCACATTTGTCCTTGGCCTTTGCAGTTTCCCCTGGCCCCGGACACTGTGCATGTGTCTGCAACCAGCCCCTGTCACTACACTGGAGCCTGCAGTTGACCCTCAGAGCCAAATGTGGGTACACCACTAGCTCTAACCACTACCACTATCTGCTCCGGTCCCTAGCCACTAGAGCTGAGAGTGCTGCTGAGGAACCAGAAGCCTTTGCAGCCTTTGTAGATTCCACATTGTTCATCAAGAATCACACGGTTGTTATGGGCTCTAGCAGGCTAAGCCATTGAGAAAGCATGCCCCACAGGGCTCAGAGCCACCACACATACCTGCATTTGGTGCCCCAAACCAACAGATCCCACATCATATTCCAGCATGGTCCCCCAACACAGGTGAAGGTCTTTCCTTACCAAAGTCAGTCCATAGTCTGGAAGAGGTGACTCCTTCCTCAAACGTACAGACACGTATGCAAGACTACTGGAATCATGAAGAATCAGGGCAACATGACACCATCAAAGGAACACAGTAAATTTCCCATAAATGATGTCAAAGAAATGAAGATTCAGGAATTGCCTGGTAAAGAATTCAAAATAATTGTTACAAAGATGCTCAGAAAGCTACAAAAGAATATAGACAATTAATAAAATAACATAAAAACAAAATGATAAATTTCAACAAAGAGATAGAAAATATAAAAAATAATCAAAGAGAAATTTTGAAACTGTAGAATACAATGACTGCACTGAGGAAGTCAGTAAGAGCTTCAACAGAAAACTGTTGAACTGTAACAACCTAGCAAATGAAATAAACAGTGAGCTCAAAGACAGATCATTTGAAATTATCCAGTCATATAAGGAAAAAGAATGAAAAAGAATGAAGAAAGCCTACAAGATTATGAAACACCATTAAGAGAAACAATTTATGCACCAATGAAGTCCCAGAAGGAGAAAAGAGGGAGAAAGGGGTAGAATGCTTATGTAAAGAAATAATATCTGAGAACTTCCTAAACCTGGAGACAGACTAGACATCAAAATCATGAATCTAATAGGTCACCCCAAATTTCAATCTAAAACAATCCTCTCAATACACCTCCAAATCAAATATATCTAAAATCAATCTAAAACAATCCTCTCAATACACATCCAAATCAAATATATCTAAAATCAAAGACAAAGAGGGGCTCCTGGGTGGCTCAGTCGGTTGAGCGTCCTGTTCTGGCTCAGGTCATGATCTCCCAATTCGTGGGTTTGAGCTCTGCGTTGGGCTCTCTGCTGATGCCACGGAGCCTGGAGCCTGCTTTGGATTCTGTGTCTCCCTCTCCTTCTACCCCTCCTTCACTCACAATCTGTCTGTCTGTCTCTCTCTCTCTCAAAAATAAATAAATATTTAAAAAAATGTTTAATCAAAGACAAAGAGAATTTTAAAGGCATAGGAGGAAAGAAATTTCCCTCATGCAAGGGAATCCCTACTAGGTTACCAGTGGTTTTCTCATCAGAGAACTTGCAGACCAGGTGAGAGTGAGAAGACATATTCAAAGTGCTAAAAGGTAAAAACTGCCAGCCAAGAATACTTTACCTGGTAAAGTTGTCCTTCAGAAATGAAGGCTAAATAAACACCTTTCCCAACAAACAAAAGCTTCAGGGATTCATCACCACCAAAACTGCCTTCTATGAAAAGCTGAAAGGAGTTCTTCAAGCTGAAACAAAAGGACACTAGTAAGTAATATGAAAACACACAAAAATATATAATAAATTGGTAAAAGTAAATGCATAGCCAGATTCAAAATACTCTAATACTGGAATATGATGGTGTAGTTAACAACTTAAAAATATGATAAAGGTTAAAGAAAAAAGTATTAAATATAGCTACAGGTACAAAAACTTGTTAATAAACAATACAAAAATATGTAAATTGTGACATGAAAATATATGTGAGAGGAAGGAGGAAAAGTGTGCAGTTTTTACATACAAGCTAAGTTAAGTTGCTATCAGCTTAACATTGACTATTAAATCTATAAGATGTTTTATGTAAGCCCCAGGATAAGCACAAAACAGAAAACTACAGTAGACACATACAACATAAAAAGAAGGGAATCAAAGTACACCACTACAGAAAAGCATTAATTCACAAAGGAAAATAACAAGAGAAGAAAGAAACAAAGGAACTACAAAGAGCCAAAAAAAAAAAAAATAATAAATTAAATTTAAAAAGATGGCAATAGTAAGTCATTATCTATCTATAATTTCTTTAAATGTAAATGAATTAAATTCTCCAATCAAAAGGCACAGGGTAGATCAATGAATTAAATAAATAAATAAATAAATAAATAAATAAATAAATAATTTTTAAAAGACCCAACTATATGATTCCTACAAGAGACACAATTCAACTTCAAGGACACAAAGAAACTCAAAGTGAAAGGATAAGAAAAGATAATGTCATGCAAAAGGAACCCCAAAAAGAGCAGGGATAGCTTTAAAATCAAAACAGACTTTAAATCAAAATATGTAACAGGAAACCAAGAAGGTTATTATGTAATGATAAAAGGGTTCATTCATCAAGAATACATAACAATTATAAATATATATGTACCCTACATCAGAGCACCTAAATATAAGCAAATACTAACAGATCTGAAAGGAATAATAAATAAGAATACAATAATAGGGGACTTCAATATCCCACTTTCAACAATGGGTAGATCATGCAGACAAAATATTAATAAGAAAACAGTGAACTTAAATTGTACTTTAGACCAAACAAACATAACAGAAATATACAGAACATTCCATCCAACAATATCAGAATACATGTTATTTTCAAGTGCACATGGAACATTCTCCAGGATAGATCTATAGGTTAGGTCACAAAACAAATCTCAGAAAATTTTTAAAAGACTGAAATCATACCAAGAAGCCTTTCCAAACACAGTTAAATGAAACTAGAAATAAGTAACAGAAAAAAAGCTGGAAAATTCACAAATACATGAAAATTAAACACACTACTGAAAAACCAATGGGTCAAAGATAAAATCAAGGAGAAACTAGAAAATATCTTCAAACAAATGATATTGGAAACACATATCAAAATGTATGGGATACAGCAAAAGCAATGCTAAGAGGAAATTTTATAGCAATAAGTGCTTAAATTAAAGAGAAATATCTCAAATAAATAGCTTAACTTTACACCTTAAGGAACTAGAGAAAGTTAGAATAAACTAAGCCCAAAGTTAGCAGAAGTGAGAAGATAGCAAAGATCGGTACAGAAATGGAAGATCAATAGAGAAATGGAATAGAGAATAGAAAATAGAAATAGAGAAATGAAATAGAGAACAGAAAAATAATTTTAAAAATCAACAAAATTAAGAGTAGGTTTTGCAAAAAGATAAACAAAATTCACAAACCTGTAGGTAAGCTTACCAAGAAAAAGTGGGGAGGACTCAAATAAATAAAATCATAAATGAAAGAAGAGACATTACAACTGATACCAGAGAAATATAAAGAAGCATAAGAGACCACCATCGACAATCACATACCAACAAATGGGACAACCTAGAAGAAATGGATAAATTCCTAGAACTACACAACCTACCAAAACTGAAACATGACTGGAAAATAGGAACAGATCAATTACTAGTAAAGAGACTGATTCAGTAATCCAAAACCTTCCAACACAAAGAAAAGTCCAGGACCAGATGGCTTCACTGATGAATTCTATAAAACATTTAAATAATTAATCCTGACCTTCTTAAACTCTTCCAAAAATTTGAAGGCGAGAGGACATTCCCAAACTTATTTTACAAGGCCAGCATTATTTTGATATCAAAGCCAGATAAGGACACCACAAGACAAGAAAACTACAGGCCAATATCTCTGATGAATATACATGCAGAAATTCTTAACAAAATATTAGCAACTGAATTAAAAAACGTATTAAAAGGACCATACAGGAAGGAGGGGCCAACATGGTGGAGAAGTAGGGGGATCCAAAGTTCCCTTGTCTCTCAAACAAAGCAGCATTGAAGCTAAAGGACTTTGAATTCCAAGAGTCCAGGAGACAAAGAGACAGTCACTTCCAGGGCCCCACCGGGACAACCTGATGAGCCAAACGTGTGTGACTGCCAACTGGGAGAGATAAAATAAACGGAGGGAAAGGATCCCCTTCTGCAGAGAGACAAAGGGAAGAGAAGAGAGGGTGGGGAAGCATAGGACTGTATCTGGACAAGAGAAAAACCTCAGACCAGGAGGGAGGAAGATCCAATCTCTAACTGAGGGGCTTTCTCAGGACTGGGGCCAGCTGCCCGGATCGCACACCTGGGGAGGAGGGAGCCAGTCCAGGGCTCTGTGGCTAGGTCAGGGGCACAGTCCGCAATAGGAGAAAGCAATCCCCTCCCTGGAGTGCTGTGGGGCAGGACAAAGCCAGCCTGTGCCTGCCAGCCAGGAACCACATATGGGGTTGCACAGAGTGGCGCTTCCCCAGTACTGGGGTGTACAGAATGAGAGTTTAAGTCCCGGCCAAGCACCAGGGCATGGGAGTCCATGGAGCAGGACAAACCACCTCATTTGAGCCCATGGCACAGTGAGGATGGCTCCAATAGAGTTGTTTGGGACACCTGGCCCATGGAGTAGAGACTGGGGTGTCGCCATTTTTCTCCCCACAACCACCAAGGTGGGGCTTCAGGGATCTGACCTCAGGGCCCACAGTGAAAGCAGGACCCGCCCACACCAAACCCCACCCCTCTGCACATGGTAACTTTGTATCAACAGGAGCAGGATTGACGATGAGCAACCAGACAGCCCCTTCTCCAGACCAGTGCTGTCGCATTGCCTGGTTTCATTCTTGGACAATTCTTATTATATATTCTTCCTTACTTTTCTCCTTATCTCTTCCCTCCTCCAGTCTGGTTACTCTGGTTGTTGGTTTGTTTAAGCAGACATATTTAATCCATTCTCTTGATACATGATCCCCACCTCCTTCTTTATTCTCCTTTCCCTCTCTCTAGATTAAGCCATATAGATTCTCTGTCTGGAAAATATTATTTTCTTTTTCCCCACCTCCTTCTTTATTTTCCTTTCTCTCTCTCTGGATTAAGCAGTATAGTTTCTCTGTTTGGTCACTTTTTATATTTTCTTTTTCCCCCACCCCTGTCATTTCTTTGTATGGGATAGGGCTTCTTCCATCAGCACTGCCTCCACCCTGTTGTTTACCTGTAACTGCTGTTTCTGGTTTTTTGTTTTGGGGGTTTTTTTTGGCGTGTTTTTGTTTTCTGTTTGTTTTGTTTGTTTGTTTGTTTGTTTTCCTTTCCAGGGCTACTTCAGTGCACACCTACTGGAGGGTTCAAAACATCACTACGAGTAGGGAGATAAAGTAACCAAAGTCACACAACAGAGAGCAAGTAACACTCCAGAAAGCACCTCCTGAAGGGCCAGGCCCTGGACAATGTATGACCCCTCTTTAACATAGTAGTGCTTATCGGTGCAGGGCACATAACAAGCTTTGAAAACACATAAAGGACAGAAAAGTAGCCAAAATGATGAAACGGAAGAATTCTCAAAAGAAATTCCAGGAAGAAATGACAGCTAAAGAATTGCTCAAAACAGATACGAACGATATAACTGAACATAAGTTTAGAATAATGGTCATAGGATTAATTGCTGGACTTAAAAAAAAGCATAGAAGACAGCCGAGAATCTATTGCTGCAGAGATCAAGGAACTAAAACATAGTCATGATGAATTTAAAAATGCTGTAAATGAGGTGCAAATAAACTAGAGGCGGTAACAGCCAGAATTGAAGAGACAGAGGGGAGAATAGGTGAAATAGAAGATAAAATTATGGAAAAAGATGAAGCAGAGAAAAAGAGAGCTAAAAAACTTCTGGATCACAAGACGAGAATTAGAGAATTAAAAGACTCAATGAAACAATAATATCCATATCATAGGAGTTCAAGAAGAAGAAGGAAAGAAAGGGGCCGAAGGTGTGCTTAAACAAATCATAGCTGAGAACTTCCCCAATCTGGGGAAAGAAACAGACACTGAAATCCAGGAGATACAGGGAACTCCCTTCAGATGTAACTTGAATTGATCTTCTGTGTGGCATATTGTAGTGAAACCGGCAAAATACAAAGATAAAGAGCGAATTCTGAAAACAGCTAGGGATAAACAGGCCTTAACCTACAAGGGTAGACACATAAGAGTAGTACCAGACCTATCTACTGAAACTTGGCAGGCCAGAACGGTGTGGCAGGAAATTTTCAATGTGATGAATAGGATCACAAATGTGCACCCAAGAATCCTTTATCCAGCAAGCCTGTCATTCAGAATAGAAGGAGAGATAAAGGTTTTTCCCAAATAAACAAAAACTGAAGGAATTCATCACCACTAAACCAGCCCTACGAGAGATCCTAAGGGGTACTCTGTGAGTGTTGCAAAGACCACAAAGGACCAGCGACATCACTACAAGCATGAAAACTACAGATAGCACAATGACTCTAAACCCATATGTTTCAATACACATAGACCAATGGAATAGAATAGAGAACCTGGAATCGGACCCACAAATGTCTGGCCAACTAATCTTTGACAAAGCAGGAAGGAGCATCCAATGGAAAAAAGACAGTCTCTTTAACAAATGGTGCTGGGAGAACTGGACAGCAACATGCAAAAGAATGAAACTAGACCACCTTCTTACACCATACACAAATAAACTCAAAATGGACGAAAGACCTAAATGTGAGGCAAGAAACCATCAAAACCCTAGAGGAGAAAGCAGGCAACAACCTCTTTGACCTCAGCTGTAGTAATTTCTTACTTGACACATCTCCAACAGCAAGGGAATTAAAAGCAAAAATGAACTATTGAGACCTCATCAAGATAAAAAGTTTCTGCACTCCAAAGGAAGCAATCAACAAAACTAAAAGGCAACCGATGTAACGGGAAAAAATATTTGCAAATGACATATCAGATAAAGGCTAATATCTAAAATCTATAAAGAACTTACCAAACTCAACACCCAAAAAACAAATAATCCAGTGAAGAAATGGGCAGAAGACATGAATAGACACTTTTCCAAAAAAGACATCCAGATGGCCAACAGACACATGAAAAGATGCTCAATGTCACTCATCATTAGGGAAATACAAACGAAAGCCACACTCAAATACCACATCACGCCAGTCACAGTGGCTGAAATGAACAAATCAGGGGACTATAAATGCTGGCAAGGATGTGGAGAAATGGGAACCCTCTTGCACTGTTGGTGGGAATGCAAACTGGTGTAGCTACTCTAGAAAACAGTGTAGAGGTTCCTCAAAATATTAGAAATAGAACTACCCTATGACCCAGCAATAGCACTACTAGGAATTTACCCAAGGGATACAGGAATGCTGATGCATAGGGGCACTTGTACCCCAATGTTTATAGCAGCACTTTCAACAATAGCCAAATAATGGAAAGAGCCTAAATGTCCACCAACTGTTGAATGCATAAAGAAGATGTGGTTTATATATACAATGGAATACTACTTGGCAATGAGAAAGAATGAAATCTGGCCATTTACAGCAATGTGGATGGAACTGGAGGGTATTATGCTGAGTGAAATAAGTCAGTCAGAGAAGGACAAATATCGTATGTTTTCACTCATATGTGGATCTTGAGAAACTTAAAAGAAGACCATGGGGGAAGGGAAGGGGGAAAAATAGTTACAAATAGAGAGGGAGGGAGGCAAACCACAAGAGACTTAAATACAGAAAACAAACTGAGGGTGGATGGGGGTGGGGGTGGGGGAGAGGGGAAAATGGGTGACAGGCATTTGTTGGGATGAGCACTGGGTGTTGTATACAAGCCAATTTGACAACAAATTGTATTCATTTAAAAAAAAGTTCACTCATTAAAGAAAAAAAAGGACCATACATCATTCTCAAGTGGGATTTATCCCGAAAATGCAAAGATGGTTAAATGCAAATTAATCAATATAATAAACCAGATTAGTGTAATATAGGATAAAAATTACACAATCATCTTAATAGGCACATAAAAAAGCAATGAACAATTCAAAATTCTTTCATGATGAAAACTGTCAACAGTCCAGGTAAAGAAGGAAATATGTCACACAATAAAGGCCATATTTGACAAACACATAGCTAACATCACACTCAGCAATGAAAGACTGAAAATTTTCCCACTAAAATCAGAAACAAGACAAGGGTGCCCACTCTTACCACTCCTATTCAACATAGTGCTCTAAGTCCTAGCTAGAGCAATAGACAATAAAAAAAATAAAATGAAAGGTATCCAAGTCAAAATGGAGTAAGTAAAATTACCTTTGTTTGCTGATGATACAATCTTATATTTAGAAAAATTTTAAAGACTCCACCAAAAAAACTGATTGAACTAATAAATGAATTCAACCAAGTTTTAGCACACAAAATCAATATATAAAAATCAGTTGCATTTCTATGCACTAACAATGAACTACTGGAAAAAGAAACAGAAAACAATCTTCTTTAAACTAGCACCAAAAATGATAAAATATTTAGGAATAATCAAGGAAGTGAGGGATCTATATACCAAAAATTATAAGACAATGATGAAAAAAAACTGAAAATGAAAGTAAATGGGAGATAGTCCATGTTCACATGTCAGAAGAGTTAAGATTATTAAAATGTCTATACTACCCAAAATGATCTATAGATTCAATGTAATCTCTACCAAAATTCCAATGGAATTTTTCACAGAAACAAAAAAGTTCTAAAATTCATATGGAAACACAAAAGGCCCTGATTAGCCAAAGCAATCTTGAGAAACAACAAAGCTAGAGGCATCACACTTCCTGATTTCAAACTATATTACAAGGCTATAGTAATCAAAATAATATGGGACTGGCATAAAAACAGACTAATAAATCAGAAAGACCAATAAATCAGAATAGAAAGCCCAGAAACAAATCCACATATATGGTCAACTAATATTTGACCAGAAACCAAGAATACTCAATGGGGAAGATAGTGTCTTCAAATAAATAGGACTCAGAAAACTGCAAAAGAAGGAAATTGGACTCATATATTATACCCCTCACAAAAAAATAACTTGAAATGGATTAATGCTTTACACATAAGATCTAAAACCATTAAACTCCTAGAAAAAAAATAGGGAAAAGTCTCAATAGCAAAAAAATACAATTTAAAAAATGGGCAAAGAATCTGAATTTTTCTAAAGAAGACATATAAATGGCCACCAAGTACATGAAAAGGTGCTCGGTATCACTAATCATCAAGGAAATGCAAATCAAAACCACAATGAGATACCACTTCACCTGGCAGAAATGCTATCATCAAAATACTAGAAATGATAAATGCTGGAGATGATGTGGCAAAGCAGGAACCTGGTACACTATTGGTGGAAATGTAAATTGGTACAGCCACTAGGGAAAACAATAGAGGTTTCTTTTTTTTTTTTTTTTATGTTTTTTAATGTTTATTTATTTTAGAGAGAGAGACAGAGCACGAGCCGGGGAGGGGCAGAGAGAGAGACAGACAGAGAAACAGAATCCGAAGTAGGTTCCAGGCTCTGAGCTGTCAGCACAGACCCCAACATGGGGCTCGGGTCCACAAGCTGTGAGATCATGACCTGAGTCCAAGTCAGATGCTTAACTGACTGGGCCACCCAGGCACCCCTAGAGGTTTCTTTAAAATAGAACTACCATATGATCCAGCAATCCCACTTCTGGGTATATATCCAAAGGAAATGAAATTACTATCTTGAAGAGATATCTGCACTCCCATATTCAGTGCAACATTATTCATAATAGCCAAGACATGGAAAGAACCTAAGTGTCCACCGATGGATGAATGGATAAAGAAAATGTGGTGTGTATATAGAATTTGGCTATAAATAAGGAGCAGACCCTGCCTTTTGTGACAATATAGATGGATCATAAGGGTACTATGCTAACTGAAATAAGTCAGAGAAAGACAAATGCTGTATGATCTCACTTATATGTGGAATCTAAAAATGTCAAGCTCACAGAAACAGAGAGTATATTGATAATTACCAGGGCTGGAGGTTGGGGGAAAAGGGGAGATATTGGTCAAAGGGCACAAACTTTCAATTCTAAGATGAATAAGTTCTAAGGATCTCACATATGGCATGGTTATTCTAGTTAACAATATGTATTATATACTTGAAAGTTGCTAGAATAAATCTTTTCTTCATAACAACAACAAAATGGTAATGACATGAGGTGAAAGATGTGGTAATTAACCTTATTATGGTAAGCATTTTGCAATATATACATGTTTTTCAAATCACTACATTGTACACCTTAAACTTACACAATGTTATGTCACTTAATTTCAATAAAGCTATAAAAAAAAAGAAAAAGTAATGCTTTTTAACATTGCCTAGTTGAAGAGACCTATAGACCCCAACATCTTACACAGTGTTTTATCAGTAAAGATATTGAGGTCTATAAATAAATTTTAAAACTTATTTTTATATGCTTCATGTCTCACCTGAAAAATTTAAGAGGCCAAATAAAAGGCTTTTTTCATTTATATTTTACTAGCATTTGAAAAACTTTACCTACTTGTATGTTCAGACCTCTAGCATCAAAGCTTACTCAATGGCTAGGTCTTCTACAATTATATTTAAAAATTTATTGAACACACCAAGATTAATGGTTACTGTTTGTGTGTGTGTATAACTCATTATTTCTAATATCTCTCCAACATTTCCATAATTGTTTTAGTTGGTATTAACATCTCAAAATCAGCCTTAATGTCATTATGAGTTCAGGTTTTAAAAACTGTACTTCCTGAACTTGATTTGTTATCCAGTTCAAGACGGCTAATTAGGTAAATTGCTTAATTTGGAACTATTAACAAAAACGTTAAGAAAGTTGCATTTAAAAATGAAGGAGATGAAAAAATCCACAATTATAATATCTAGTTTGATTTTGATTAAAACATCCCTACTTTCTGGGGTTTAAAATAACATTAAATCACCCCTACAGTTTTTATACTTTAAGAATTATAAAACTTACTCTAGGTGGCGTACTTCTATCAGCTTCTAGGAGGAAAAAAATATACACCGAAATTGAAAAGCAAGCTGTTTCATTTCTGACCAATAACTGTTAAGAATATGAATTCCAAAATTAGCTCACGAACATTTGAGATATGTTAATAGAAAATTAAGTGCAAATTTAAAATTATTAAGCTAAATTAGGATATAATTATTAACACAAAATACACCATTATGATTCTCATTAGACTAGTAAATACTTCTTTGTGGGAAAATCTTTATTTAGAGAAATATCATCATATATACCCTGCTATTTGAAGTTCTTTGTAGCAAGACAATTTGTATAGCCTTTCTTCGATGATTTATTATTTTAATATTTTATTTTCAGACAGAGAGAGAGTATGAAGGGAGGAAGGACAGAGAGAGAAACACAGAATCCAAAGCAAGCTCCAGGCTCTGAGCTGTCAGCACAGAGCCCAATGCGGGGTTCAAACCCACAAACTGCAAGATCATGACGTGAGCTGAAATCAAATGCTCAACCGACTGAGCCACCCAGGTGCCCCTGCTTTTCTTCAATGATTTTTATCTGAAAACTTCCAACTTTGATTCCCTTCACAAGAATTATGGTCATTTATCCCAGTATTTTTGTTGTTCAGATTGGAAGTGGGGGATTACACTGGGGAATTAGCAACCAATGGACTGTGTTGTCTCTGGTTCTCTCTGGCATACTAAGTATGACACATAAAACATACAGTGAAATTGGATCCAGAATCAGTTGTCATTAGAGTCCAATTCTTGAAACTAGTGGCTATAGTTACCAATCTGGAGAGCTTCAAACTGATTTCAAATTGATATGTTATGGTACACATTGTTACCTAGATTTTTAAAGAACATACTTTTTGAAAAATCTTAACTTCTTTGGTCATTCATCTGATACAATCACATATTCAAGTAATTGTTACCCATGTTTTCACGTAATAGTTGCCTATAAAAGAACTGAACTCACACAAGATTTCTTAATAGGTTCCCTTTCAAGTTAGTTAAGCATAAGCTCAGATTTCTTCAAAGCTAGTGTCCATTCTCTACTTGGAAAAGTTCAGTATTGGACTTCTGCAAGTAGATGTTTCCCTATCAGTAACTTATTTGCCAAATTACTGTTTCCAAGTTGTTTTGATGGCAACAGTTTGTTGAGGTAGAGGAAATCTTCCAGGACCTAAAGACCTGGAAATGAGTTGTGTTATTATGCTTGTTTTCTTATACAGTAGACATGCAATTGGCCCAATTGGAATTCACTCATTTGTGGCTGAAATGGTTTGCTGTGATAGAGTTCTAATTTAACTTTTTTAAGCATCAAAATCTAATTATTAATCAGATTTTCATATTAAGAGACAATGAATGCAGAACAGAGAACTTAGTATTATTCTTGCTTTCTACTATGATCACTATAATACAAGGCCATGGTCTACACACCCTTTGTGGTTATTATAATTGAGTGCAAAAAGAAATATAAATATACATATATACAGAGAAAGAAAGAGGTGTATATATGAACATCTGTGTGTGTAGATACATAGAATTTCTTTTTAAAGAACACTGACCCACTTCTATCACCTTTCTCTCAAAAAAAAAAATGTTTTTAAGCTATTGAATGCAACTAATATAAATCAAACAAATAATAGCAGTATTTCTACAAATATACTAATTTTAAAATTACAAAAAGAAAAATATTCCATTCAATATATAAAACAAACATGTATACCTCAGTTCTTTGTTTTGACAGGGAAAATAGGGTAGCAAAAAAAATGAAACGGGAAAAAGCAGGGAGGGCGGTGGGAAGCAGAAGAGAGGATAACGCTAAGAGCACTATACACAAATATAACGAAAGAAATAAAGAAAATAATACAAATCTCCACAGAACCACTTGCTTCTTCCAGTCTTCCAAATAACCGAGTCAACTGTAGAAAAATGGTTTTCAAATATTAGTGGGCTTCAGGAATACCTGATGGGTGTGTTAAAACACAAATTGCTGGACTGTATCTTGAGTTTCTCATTTACTAGACAATTTGCATTTCTAACAAGTTCAAAACTGACCATACTTTAAGAACCATTAACTAAAATCTCAAAAGCCTATTTATCACTCCTGGTCATTTGCAATATCCTTACTTACAGTTGGAGAATTTCTATAGCTTGCTGAAAATGGCTCCAGTTTATATTGCTAAGCATTGTTTTATTCCATTACTTATATGGTGTGTGTGTGTGTGTGTGTGTGTGCACACACACACACACACACACAGATATATAAAATCTCATTGGCAGCCTTATAATATTGTTCGTATGATATGCGATTAGAGTTTTGAGGTGACTTCCTGATTATAATTTATTTTACCAGAAAACAAAGTGAAGCCAAACTACTTCTGGAAGCAAAATTTGTTAAATAAATTGTATCATGATGTACATAGTATTTTTCTTTTGAATTAAAAGAAATATGCACTATGTGCAGGTTATCATGCTAGAACCTGGAATGAAGAGTGAACAAAAATAGACATGGTCTCTGACCTCCTGTAATTAAAGAATCTACTAAGGGAGACAATTACCCGAAAATATAATTAAGGTGAGTAATGCTCCAAATGAAAGATATATGATAAAATAAAAGTATACAACAAACTGTTTTTCCAGAGTAGCTAAACATTTGACATTTCCAAGTTGCTCCACATTTAATCATCAGTACATAAAATTATGTTTTTAGCCATTTTAATAAGTGCTAGTGGTATGTCATTATAGCTTCAATTTGCACTTCCCTATTAACAGCAAATGATGTTGAACATCTTTTCATATGCATATTTGCCATGCCCACAGCCTCTTTAAGTGTCTGTTCTTTTGCCCATTTTTTTTTTTACTATTGAATTCTGAAGTTCTTTATATATTCTGAACAAATATTATTAATTGAATAGATGATTGCAAGTGTTTTCTGTCTATGGCTTGCCTTTTCATCTTAACAGGGTAGTTTTCAGAACAAGTTTTTATTTTTGACAAAGTTCAATTTATTAATTACATATATATTATATATATATATATATATATATATATATATATATATTATATATATTGCACCTTTGCTGTCACTTGAAGAATTTTGGCCTAACCTGCAGTCAAAGCAATTTCTTCCTGTTTTTTTTTTTTCCCTAAAATCCTTGTATTTTTACCTGTTACATCTAGATCCATAACCCATTTGGGTTAATTTTTTTATAAGGTGAGAGGTCTAGGTTGAGGGCCTTTTTTGCTATGACTGACTAATTTTTTTCAACATTATTTGTTGAATATTCAATTGTCCCAGACCAATTCCTCCACTGAATTGTTTATGTACCTCTCTCAAAAATTAGTTTGCCATATTGGTGTGGGTCTATTCTGGACTCTATTCTGTTCCACTGCTCTATCACTCTGACAAAACCACACAGCAATTAGGTAACAATAACACACTATTTTTAATATAATTTATTTGAGAGAGAGAACACACACGAGTGTGAGCAGGGGGATGGGCAGAGAAAGAGGAAGAGAAAGAATCCCAAGTAGGGTCCACACTGTCAATCCAGAGCCCAACACAGGGCTCAAACCCATGAACCATGAGATTATGACCTAAGCCAAAATCAAGAGTCAGATGCTTAACAGACTGAGCTACCCAGGTGCCCCAATACCACACTATTTTGATTACTCTAGCTACATATGTCAATATCTGGTAGTCTGATTCCTCCAACTTTATTTTCATTTGCAAAGTTTAGACTATTCTAGTTCCTTTGCTTTTTTCATATAAATTTTATAATGTACTATCTACAAAGAATCTGTCTGGGAGTTTGATAGAAATTGTACTAAAACAAACAAAAAAAAGGAACTGTACTAAACCTATAGACCATTTGGTGGACAATTAACATCTTTACTGCCTTCCAATCCATGAATATGGAATGTCTCTCCATTTATTTAGGTCTCCTTTGATTTCTTTCATTGGCATTTGTAGTTCTCAGCAAACATATCCTGTGTACATTTTTAAAACTTGTACTTAATATTTTTGAGCAATTGTAAATAATACTGTGTTTACTGCTAACCTACAGAAATATAATCGATTTCTGTTGACCTTGTATTCTATGATCTTGTAAAACTCAATTAGTTCCAGGATGTTTTTGGTGATTTCCTGGCATTTTCTATGTAGACCATCAGATTACCTGTAAATACAGACAGCTTTACTTCTTCCTTCCCAATCTGTATGCCTTTTATTCACTTTTCTTATTCTACTGCACCAGCAAAGATACCAAGTACTATGTCAAAGAGAAGTGATGAGAGTACACATCCTTGCCTCATTCCCAATCTTAGGAAAATGGCATTTATTCTTTCACCAAGTATAATGCTAGATGTAGGGCTTTAGATGTTTTTTTTTTTATCAGATTGAGGAAGTTTCCTTCCATTGCTGAACTTTTTTTCATCATAAATGGGTGAATTTGGACAAATTTTTTTTTTATAACAACTGATATGATCATGTAGTTTTCCTTATTTTCTTCTTTATACAATGGATTACACTGACTAAATTTCAAATATTGAAGCAGGCTTGCATATCTGGAATAAATTCCACTTGGTTGTGGAAACAATTCAGATGTCTTTCCACAGTGAATGGGTTACCAGGCGGGGATAAAACCATACAATGGAATACTATTTAGCAATAAAAAGGAACAAACTATTGATACAGCAACAACACTTACAGATCTAAAGGGCAAGATGCTGAGTGTGAAGTCAAAAAACCTGGTCAGACTTCAAAAGGTTACAAGTTGTATGATTCCACTGATATAACATCCTTAAACCTACATTACAGTGCCAAAAAAAAAAAAAAAAAAGATCAGTGGATGCCAGTCATTAGGGTTAGATGAAGGTATAACTATTAAGGAGCAGCAAGAGACTTTCTTTGTGATGTTAAGTTCCATATCCTTTGTGTGGTAATAATAACATGATTCACAAATATAACATTTTATAAACAGAAGAAAAAGAGCTTGTAAATATTGTGAAATCCAAATAAGGTCAGTATCTGAGTTAATTGTGTTGCTGCATGCTGCAGGGTCAATTTTCTGGTTTGATAATATACTGCAGTTAAGATAATAGGAAGAAGCTGGTACATGGGAACTCCCATATATTTTTGTAACTTCTTGTGAGTCAAAGTATTATAAAATAAAACATTATTTAAAAAAAAAAAAACAGGTAGAAAAAAAAAAGAAAAAAAGAGGGATATACCCCCTGAAAGAGGAGTCAAGGAAGGCTTTGTTCTATACAGAGGGAACAAGTATCAAGTGTGTGGAAAAAGAAAGCATTAACAACTCCATGGAATTTAAATGTGGCTAAATTGAGAAATCTAGCTTTCTGACTACCATTGTAGTTCAGGAGTCAGGTGATGGTGGCGGTAATGAAAATGGAGAAGAACTGACATGAAATGTATAAAGCAGCATAAAATAAATGGAACACGGTTATGGTTTAAAAGACAGAAAATATCCATCAGATTGGGTGATACAGAACTAACCTATTTCAAAGGAAATGGTGGGGGGTGGGCAATGTCAGACTGGAGCAATTTAAAGAATGGGGTGGCAGGGGGACAGATACAAGTTTAGAAAACTGAAGGAATCTGGCTGTAAAAAAACAAAAACAAAAACAGAAATGGGTTTTGTAGCTAGAGGAGGACTGTGAAAAGGAGGGGAGATATTTTAAAAAGTAACGAAATGGGCATATTTGAGTGTTAACAGGAAGAACCTAGTTGAAATGAAAGAGAAGAGATAATAAAGAAAAGAAACAACTTAAGGACAAGTGTGAATAAAAGAGATGATGTGACGTTTTGGGGAAGGTAGGATGCTCTATGGTAGAAGGGAATATGGCAATTCATGAAACTGAGGTAAGGCTAAAGTATTAAAAATGAGGGAGACAGTGGTGGGAAATAGTTCAGAAAAGGGTAGGTCTACTTCTACTGTAAGAGAAAAAGAGGTGAAGATGGGTACAAGAATGTCTGATACAGGGTATATTTTTATCCAGTGACTTCTCTTTTTCTCTGTGAAATAGTAAGAAAGCTCTATTAGTTTGCTAGGGGTGCCTTAACAAAGTACACAGAGAACTGATGTCTTAAACAACAGAAATTTATTTTATCATAGTTCTAAAGGCCAGAAGTCCAAGATCAAGGTGTCAGGAGAGTTGGTTTCTTCTGTGGAATCACTCCTTGGCTTGTAGATGGGCATCTTCTCTTTGTCTTCCCACGGTCCTTCCTCTGTGTGTCTGTGTCCTAATCTCCTCTTCTAAAGATATCAATCAATACTGGATTACGGCCCACTCATTATGACCTAACTGGCTCTCTCCAAATAAAATCACATTCGGAGGTACTGGGGGTTAGGGTTAGGACTTCAACATAGGAGTACTGGGGGGACACAATTCAGTCTGCAACAAAAGGTTGCTTTGTCAAGAGTGCGAAGGGAGATAGGATACATCAGAGGTTCAAAGTAAAAGGCTTGAAATAGTTCTAAATAGTCTTAAATACTTCTCACAATGTTACATGAAGTAACGGCTTAAATGGTCAATTGAGTTTTAAGTTCAATTTAATTCAAAATGAAATTATGACTTAAAAAAAGAAATTATGACTATTATTCCTCTAAAAAAATTGTTTTACAAGTCAGAAAATCTGAATTCTAATACCTGCTCTGTTAATAAGCAATGTTTCTTGGCTATATCTATCTTTTAATTTTGTTACTCTAAAATAGGAAGAACATTTCACAGAAAAGGCATATGAGTACACTAGAAAGAACACTGACTTGGGAGCTCCTAACGTCCTAGTCCTGCTCTGTCACAGAAGGGCTTAATTTCTCAGAACCTCGCTCAATTCCTCACCTTAAAATGGAGTATAACTAAATCATCTTTCAAGTCCCTTCTAAAATCCTACAGTTCTATGAAATGAAGTAAAATGAAGTTATTTGAGAATAAATGTGGCACTGGAAAAAAAAAGATTCTTTGAAATATTTACCAATAAAAATTATATGCTCCCAGCATACTGAACATTAGTCTTCCAATTCTATCTTTTCTACATCCTCCTCTGCTCCCAAGTCAATACTATCCTATAAAGTTGGCTTAAACAGTGTGTGCTGAACTGCAACAAAATATTACTTCTTTTGTTACATATGCTTCTCTACTTTAAATCATTACATTATGAAACACCATTCCCAGCATGTCTAAAATAAGAGTTTTTCATATTAAAAAAAAAAAAAAAGCTGAATGATGGATATAGTAGTCAGAAATATGCATGGCAAAAGTAACAGAAAATGCAAACAACATCTAAACAGAGTTTATTTTTCTCATGTGGTAAGTGTAGAGGTTGGCAAGTGTTCATGTTGGTTCAGGTGTTCAATATGCCATCAGGGACCCAGGCTCTCCCTAATCTTTCTACAAAACCATCTTTGAAAGGTAGCTTTCATACTCCTATTTATTGTTTCATGGTTGTAAGATGGCTGTTTTATCTCCAACCATGTTGTTGACACTCATGTCCTGAAGGAAGAGAAAGAGGCGAAAAGCCTTACTTCACAAAGCTTTGACTTGTTAATTTGAAAGGAAGCCCTTCTCAACAGGCTTCTGTCCATTTTCTTAGCCTTAAATAGGTCACATGCTCACACTTTAGATATCTACACTTCCACTACTCTGATGGCCATGAGTCACATGCAATTATTTAAATTTAATTTAAATTAAAAATTCAATTTCTCAATCCTTCTGGCCATATTTCAAGTGCTCAATAGCCACGTACAGCAAGTGGCTACCAAACTGGACACTAGAAATACAGAATATTTCCTTCACTGCAAAAAATTCTTCCTTGGCATATCACAGCCCATAAGAAATGAAACCACTTCTGTTTTAGATCATTCATAAGGTTAAGGTCCTTATCTCCTAGAAGAACAGGGATCTCTGCTCCTACCTGAACAATGTAAGATACTGTTAACAAGGAAAAGGTGGCAGTAAAAGCAGTTGGCAAACATCTGCCACGATGGGATTATCTGTACATTTAAACTGAGGTTTATAAATTATTACACATCAATAATGTATTTCATAAAAAATTCTTGACAAGAAGGTATTAAAATTAGAAAAATAAAGTGAAACTTAGGCTGACAGTTATAAAAGGCACTAACTTACACAAGTATAATTGCTAAAGTAAATACTACTCTAGTGACTAGCAGGAGAGAAAGAAAGGTAATGGAATAATATATGGGCACTACTTTCTTTACAGGAAACACATCTTAAATGGCTGATTATGTTGAAAATGCAGTTACTAAATTTATGGGCAAAAAACACTGTATCTTGTGATAACAAAGATTAGTTGATAAGAATTGCCTTTATATGAGGAGAGTTATTTCACATGTGCTCACTTCTTATGAAAGAATAAAATGAAAAAGACTGCAAAATAAAAGAATTAGACCAGATATGGAGAATAATTTACTAACAGAATTTTCAAAAAATTTAAAAAACTGATGTTGACAATAATTTTCTTCCTAAAGACTTCCAAGTTGTCAATTCCTCCATGAACCCCATTTGCCTAAATCTAACAATGACAAGTATGGAAGAGCTTCTGTATACAGTTGGTAAACTACGTATTTATATTTATATATGTAATTATACATGTATATGATACATACAAAATGTAATGCATATATGTAAAATGCAAGCTACTACTTATAATACATGCCTTGAATGACCAATTGCCTATTTTAAAAACAGGTGTCTGAATAGTGTTTAACTCTCAAAGTTCTTTCTATTCTATTGAAACATGCAAAATATTGTTGAAGCATATGATTGTTTATCATGAAAGGAGAAAAAGGAAAAAAAAATTCTAATTATTACTAAGAAGGTAAAGAAATACCAGAAATAGAAATTTTTCTCCTGAAGACCGTTAAGATTTTCTTAGACACTTTAGATTTTCTTTTCCTGCCACTGAAACCCTTTTAATCCCTATTCTCTATGATCTCTTAATATTCTTTTATGCAATTTATACTTGAAAGTTCAATAAATGTAACTTTCATAAAGGTTAAATTTGAGTATTATAGTATACATGAACCTTAAAGCTTTTTATATGTAAAAATCTCAATTATGTCCTATGGTAAAACAAAAATTTTACAAAGAGATATGACTGAACTTTGGAGAATGACATATAAAACAAAAATTTTACAAAAGATATGAGTGAACTTTGGAGAACGACATATTTTAAGCAATATTTATCAGAATAACATAGCACATAAAACAAGCCCACCGGAATGCACAGCAAAATCCAACTTGACACTAGAAAGAGAATCAAAATAACGTGCGAGCATTTTCCTTGTCAGCTGTGAATGCTATGTATTTCTTATCACAAATAAAAAGAATTTAACTAGAAACTGAGTTCTAAAACAACATATTCTCTATCTGACTTTAACAAAAAGAATCTAGAATCTTCATATGCAAGTTTAATAAATCATCATAATTTATTTGTGAGATTTCTACATCAGATTGTGGCTTAAAAGCAGTTATATTATGTGTGATATGAAGAGAATGATGTACAATCAATATAAATCTTGTTAAATCTCTCTTCCATGGACTTTCTCCATCTTCCTGCTTAGCAATAAAAGGCGTTTTTAGGTTTATATAAACATTCTTTACAATTGCCCTCTTAACAAAAAATCAGTATATAAATAGCACTAGGCATTTAGTAAGTAAGTCACAGGCCAGTAAGTTCAATTGTGCAGTTGTGAAATGTAATGTGAAAGAGTTTGAAACCTTAAGACTGAGTGATCTGCAGCGTTTCCAACATGTCTTCGACTGCCTTAAGAGAGTATTTGGTTTCCTTCTTACTTCGACCTGCAAACTAATTTTTAAAAAAATGCAATTAGGCTCAATTTCATGGCAGGTTCAAAATCACAATCTTACCTTCACTTTGCTAATGAGAGTTAACGTTATCTATTTTATCACTAGCGTGAAATCAAATACCTTTTCTCCAATAAAACAAAATTGGGGTTTTATTTTTTGCTTTTATTTCCCTTACCTCAGGAGACAGATTGAGAAAAATGTTGCTATGGCCAATGTCAGAGAAATTACTGCCTATGCTCCCTTCTAGGATTTTTATGATTTCAGGTCTCACATTTAGGTCTTTAATGCATTGAGTTTATTTTTGTGTATGGTGTAAGAAAATGGTCCAATTTCATTCTTTTACATGTAGCTGTCCAGTTTTCCTAGCACCTTTGTTGAAGGGATTACCCTTTATCCACTGCATATTCTTGTCTCTTTCATTGAAGATAAATTCATCATATAATCGTGGGTTTGTTTCTGGGCTTTTCATCCTGTTCCACTGATCTGTCTCTATTTTTGTGCCAGAACCATATTGTTTTGATTATTATAGCTCTGTAGTATAACTTGAAATCTGGAATTGGGACACCTCTAGCTTTGTTATTCAAGATAGCTATTCAGGGTCTTTTGTGCTTCCATACAAATTTAGGATTATTTGTTCTAGTTCTGTGAAAAATGCTTTTGGTATTTTGATAGGGATTGCATCAAGTCTGCAGATTGCTTTGGGCAGTATGCACATTTTAACAACACTTGTTCTCTAATCCATGAGTATGGAATATCCTTCCATTTGCCTGTGTTGTCTTTAATTTCTTTCATCAATTTGTGAAGTCCAATTTCCTCAAAATTTAGACTTTACAGACATTTTCATTAAGTTTCATCTTTAGTTGAAGTGTATTAAGAATTCACTGCAAAATTGACTGATTTAAGTGTTTATGTAGTGTGATAACCTATAAAAACATACAAAACTAACCTTTTCAGACAAGAAAACTTTTATGAAATAAAAAGCATAATTTATAAGTAAAAAATGTGAACCATTTCTACTTGTCAGCCCTCTAAACAGATATTTACAATTTCAACAAAAGTAAAATGTAAATGTAAAGTAATTTCTATTAAATATTTTAAAGTTGCAAGATATCTCTAAAATTATTTAAAATAAGTCACAATCTTTAAAACAATTTTGGAATTATTAGTTGATTAGATGGTATGTTTCAGCAGCAAAGAGCTGTCAAAACTCTATGCTACATATTAAAATGATGCAAACATGTTTTAAAATATGCATTTCTAGTTTGTGAAGTTGTAATTTACTTTATAAAACCATTGGATTTCATAATGAAAACAAAACACAATCCATTAAAAATAGTATCTTTGCACACTTAAAAGCAAATTCATGGCATATTAAATTCAATATAGTGCACATAATCAGTGAGGGAAACACTGCTGAATACCCCATGCTGATTTCAAAATGAGTTTTCTAACTACACTGACAGTTCTCATCATTTATCAGTTTGACTGACTACTACAGATTTACTACAGAAGTGTTCCTTATGGGGTAAGGGAAGGTTTATTATATCTATATTACCCATTCCCTCTGGTTAAAGTATTGATTGACCTCTGCTATTAGCAAAATATAATATTTTCAAATTAACATTCAAGCACTCAATACATTTTCAAATGACTGATCTTCCCTAAAAATACCAATGCTGTCTTAAGCACTTAACACTTGATTTATGATGTGCTCCTTCTCTTTTGTAATTAACTTAATTTGGCAAACTTCTCATGTCCTGTTAAGAAAGATTAAGTGATCGAGTACAGGTAAAATCACAGAAGCAATAGAGTTCAGAAATTGGTAACCTGCTTCTGACCTCACTGGCTGCAGGTTAACATTATGATTCTCCTACTTCCTAAACCATTAGTTTCTGTGGTTGAATCTTGATTTGATAGAGTAAATAAAGGGGATTTCTAGAAGAAATGCCAGGGAAAAAGAAAAGCTCCTCATAAGAATCAAGATTACTTTACCTTTCATATGACATTACTAATTTAAGGAATTCAGATGTTAAATATACAACTCATAATTACAAAATATGGTAACAGCAACACAACATTTAAAACTCTGCCTTTTCATAATTTCCCATGGTGACTAAAGGATGTTGGGTGTGTCATTACTCCTATAATCCAGTTGATAAATTCACTTTCGCAAGGACTTACCAAGAACAGAAAGCCTTTTATTTTACTACTGCCTATCCAAAGTAAACAGGAATGGCCCTAATCAGATACTTGAAGGCCTAATTCTAAGAAAAAGCTTTGATGGGTTGGAGAAAAATAGGATACCACGTAGTAACATTCACTCCAATTTGTTAATTAGCAAAATAGAAATGAAAAATTTCTGTAGAGCTGAAGTCATGACCAGTATTTTAAAATACAGAACTTTTCTTGACTTGTACTCAAACATAATAAGAGTAAATATAAATTTGTGATTTTTTAAATTAGCTAATTTTAAAAATCACCTAAAGATTGTGTGTCAATACTACTGACAACCAGTGCAATTTAGAATAAACCAAACTTATTTGTGTCAGAACAAATAAAAAGAAAGTTGGAAATATAAATCTATCACTTCAAATTTTGCCTGACATGCAATTATTTTGTCTATTCCAGAATTATATGGCAATTTAACTGATTAAGCCGGAATCCTATTTTTCCCTCAAATCATGATTTAATTTTCCATTTCCCAAAAGGATAGTAACAGAATCACCTCTGCAATCATAAATAACATATGGATTGCTAGCACAGACAAATTTAACAGTGTACCAAAGAAGCATTTATCTGGAAAATTATTGTGAGTAGGTTCACATTAAAGTTTTTCATGAGCATTAATCAAACTTGCCTGCCTGTACTGAACATGCTAAACCAATTACCTAATTGAAGAGTAAGTAGTAGCCATATTCTGTTTCATTATTAAGTAGAAAGAAAGAAGGAAAAGCAGTTCTTAAAATCTCATTTTCTCTAATTTATAAATGCCTAGAAAAACATTACAATAAGGAGTATTTATTATATACTCTATACTTGTTTATATGCCGAGACATGAGTCATAAAATTCTCAATTAGATCCCAGAGATTTATCTAATTACTAAAATGTCAATCTCTGAAAGTTATACTTTCCACATTAATCACAAATTCTGCCTTTTTGTTTTCATACAGTTAGATTTTGCTTAAATAAACTCTGTTTTCATAATTCCCTATGATCTTAAAGATAACTCACCAGAAAGCACATTCAAATCACAAAAACTGATTTATCAAATTCAAAGGTCAATAATTTATCCACTATGACAACTGGGATAAATTGGGCTAAACTTTACCTTTACATAATTTGTGGAAAATAATATGGGTGGACAAAGTAATAGGATAAATAAATTGGAACACTGGATGGATAAATCTCAGAAACCTTATACTGAGTGAAACAAGCCAGGCACAAAAGAGTATGTAACCTATGATCTCATTTATATAAAGTTCTAGTACAGGCAAAACCAATTTATAGTGATAAAAATCAAATCAGTGCTTGTCTGCAGTGTCAAGTGGGCTGACTGCAAAGTGGCAGAAGGGACTTTCTCGGGTAATGGAAATCTTGAATGGGGTGCTGGTGGGAAGGGAATATACATTTGTCTAAACTCAACCGTACATTTGAAATGTGCACACATTACTGTGTATAAGTCATACCTTAATAAATCAGATAAAAAGAAAAAGACAAAATAAATGAAAACAGAAGGCGGGGACTATGGGCTTATACAACCGTGTAATAAAATGCCAAATGACCACAGAGTTATCTTCCCATTAACAGGTGAAGTATTACATCCCCTGGATCTGGGTTGAGCATGTGACTTGCATTGCAATGGAAAATTAGCAATATATGGCATAAATAGAGACTCAAAAAACCCTTGCACACTGCAGTCTGGCTGTTTGCTCCTCATGAAACCCTGAGACAACCACACGAACAAGTCCAAGTTAGTCTGCCAAATGAGAAACACGAGGCCTAGCACTTCCAGCTGACAGACAGCAAGCCAACAGTCAGATAAATTTAAGTGAGGCCATCAACCACTAGCACAGCACAGAAATATAAATAAGCCCAGTCGAGACAAGCGGTATTACTCAACTGAACCCAAGCTAAACAGCCTACCTATAGAATCATAAGCAAATAAGTTAGTCAAATCACTAAGTTAGCAAAAGGTAATGGATACAAATATTTACAGAATCTGATTCACAGAAAGAACCCAGAACCTCTGCAGAAAAAGCAAAAAATATGCAAGCTTTAAAACCACCAAGAGATTGTATTTAAAACCTGTTACTAGTATCTAGAGGCAAATAAATTTTGCATGTTGGGTATGATTCCTAGTTGAGGAGTAGTGGAAGTTGCTATACAGAAATCTGACATGAGGAACTGAGAAATTTGTTATCTTTCCTGCAGTAGTATCTAAAATGATAGAAACTGGCAAAAGTTCTTTTTTCTATCCTTTCCTACAGAGTCAAGAGAAGGCAAATCATGTCTTCAGTAAAGATCTGTAAAATCTCTCTGGGGACTGTGGAGTTTCTGATACAAAACTCAAATACTGAAGAGTACCAGTGACACTCTTAGAGCTCTTTCCAAAGAACACTGAGACTTTATAAGTCTATAAATAGAATAGAATTAGTGAGGCAAAATTAAAAAAGAAAAAAAAAAAGAATGGCAGGAAGAGTAAATATTACTAAAGAACAGGGTTTGTTTCTATGAACAATGGCTTAAAATACTGAAATGATAGATTCATGTCCAGTGATGCATCTCATAAGGCAGAGAAAAGCATGCTTGTCTGGTCTTGTATTACTGAAGAGACAGGAAGAAAGAAAAAAAAAAAAAAAAAATACAACTCTGAACATAGTTACTATTTAGAGCTAAAGCTCTGAACTGAACTGAAAAGAGACACAAGTGAGGGTAAGCTATCAACTATTCACATGAGAAAATAATTAAGAAGACAGTGTAAAACTGTATTTATACCTTCAGATACACTTATACCTGACATTTCTTTATAGAGGAGTATACATACAAAACAGCTGTCATTAATAAGCTATGTCACCTCGGGAAAGTTATTTAATCTTTCCATGCTTTAACTTCTTCATTTGTAGAACAGGCAAAGTACCTAGCTTGTAACAAATTGTCTGTAAATATTTGCTCTTGTAGCTATTATTGTTGTTGTTATAATTGCAATGAATACAGCAGGCATCATAAAGAAAACTTGGAGGATGTGATTAGTAAATACAACGTAATGAGGATTAGTGTGACTTGGTGAATACTATTTATTAACTCCTTTAATCCTCAGAAAACTTCAATTGTGTCCATTTTGCAGACAAAAAGCTAAGCCCAGTGATAGTATACAACTTATCCAAAGCCACATAAATAACAAATGTCAACGCCAAACTTTGAAAACAACAATATGGATCTAGCATTTGTGTTCTTCTCTTTTTTTTTTTTTTTTAATTTTTTTTTTAACGTTTATTTATTTTTTGAGACAGAGAGAGACAGAGCATGAACGGGGGAGGGTCAGAGAGAGAGGGAAACACAGAATCTGAAACAGGCTCCAGGCTCCAAGCTGTCAGCACAGAGCCCGACGCGGGGCTCGAACTCACGGACCGCAAGATCATGACCTGAGCCGAAGTCGGCCGCTCAACCGACTGAGCCACCCAGGCGCCCCTGTGTTCTTCTCTTAACTCCTACATGGTACTAGCATCCACAGAATGGGACTCATGACCAAATACAGAGATGGAAAGAAACTCTCTGGATATCTACACGAGAGGAAATATACCCTTATTTCACATCATACATAGAGATCAACTCAAAATGGACTGTGGATCTAAATACAAAATGTAGAAGAAAAAAACCTCTAAAGACACACAAAATTATCTTTATGACTATGAGTAGCAACTGATTTCTTAAACAAAACACAAAAAGCACAAACCACAAAAGAAAATAAACATATTTAACTTCAGAACTTTTATTCATCAAAATCATTTGAGATAGCGAGTAAAGAATTGAAGAAATTTGCTACACATACAACAAACAAAAAGCTCATAAGAAAACTGTTTCAAAAAAACAAAATAAAAAGTCATAAATCAATGAAAAAGCTAGACTTCATGAAAGAGGATATCCAAATGGCCAATAAACATATGAAAAAGTGTTCAATCTCACTGGTCATCAGGGAGATGCAAAATGAAACCATGAGATATGACTATACATATACCAGAATGGCTATAATTATAAAAGCTGACAGCACCAAGTATTGGCAAGATGTGGAACTCTAAGAACTGCCAAACACTGCTGGTGGGACTATAAACAACTAATTTGGAAAACAACTTATGACTCAGTATTTCCACTCAGAGGTATATACCCACCAGAAGTACATGTATACCAAAAGACTGTGCAGGAATATTCAGTGCAATATTATTCATAATAGCCCTAAACAGAAAATAACCCAAATGCCTATCAATAGCTAACTAAATTGTAACATGTGCATACAATAAACAATACAATGAAAATGAATGCACTACAGACATAAAGAGGGATAATGTCATAAACATAATAGTGAAATAGGCTAGACAAAAATGATTATGTACTATATGATTCCAGAAAGTTCAAAAACAAGCCAAAACAATGGGATTATAAATCAACACTCCTGAGGTTGATAGGAGCAGAAATTAAGAGGATATACTATGATTATCGCTTCTCGGCCTTTTGGCTAAGATCAAGTGAAGAGGATATACTATGAGGGCTCTGGGTGCCCTGGGAAACAAGAAATGTTTCCATTTCTTGACCTGGATACATTTACCTTGTATAATTTGTTGAAATGTACATTTATGACTTGGGTTCTTTTTTCTATGTATGTTATAATAAAAATTGGTTTTAAAAATATAATCATGCCATGTCAAAAAAAAAAAGCACTCTGAGCAGCTAGTTGTTTCTCAAAAATATCTTAAAAACAAGGATGTAGTTTGCATGCCACCAGTTTTATATTATCAAAGTCTTATCTTTAAACACACACACACACACACACACACACACACACACACACACTCAAGGCCTACTACTATGTGTGGAACCCATTATGATGTGCTATCTCAAACTAAATGCATTTGAAGAAGCACAGTCTAGCTAGTATTTATAAATATTCTGACTTACAATATGCCAACAGAACTAATAACCTCTATTATATATAATAAAAGTACACAAAAGTAACTTTAAATAATGTGATCATGGGGGCACTGAATTTTTTAATCTCCCCAATCTTCTCCAACCAGGAGTATAAAAACAAAACAAAAAAAACCAGCACCAAAACCAAAATAATAGGAAACAAGCCCAAAGAGAACACCTTCAAAACAACTACATTACAGGCAATCTTCAAAAAAAAACCCCTATAATATGGTTTTATTATCAACAGTGACAAGACCTACAAAAGATCAAAAGCTGTATGGTAGGAGCATGGTATGTATGTATGATATGTATGGACAACTTACTACTATTCTACAAGCCACACAAATAAAAAAAGTATGAATTGGCTGAATCCGCAAATGGCCTACAAAACTAGGGCAGTCTCAAAGGCTCCAAATCAAAGATAGGTCTTAAAAGCTGCATGCAAATGTGACATTAAACAAGTCTAACAGTCTATAACCTCAAAATCTCTGAAATACCCAGCAAACATCCTCTTCTAGGAGGGAAAAAACCTCACACTGAAGGATAATCACCAGAAACTAAAACTGAATTGAACAGGGCAGAAACAATAGGGGTAAGAGGGAGAGAAGGTTCAGATAAAGGGGAAGGGTGGGGGTGATGAGGAAGGTAGTGATGCCTACAGGCAACAAATCCCAGAAAGAATGAATGAAAGGAAGAAACCTAACAACAAAATGCAACATTTAAAGCTAAGAGCAACAACTCAAAATTCAAGATCTACAGGGCTCAAGGGCTGAAGCCAGAAAATCTTTCTCAATCAGACCTAGTTCTAAGAAAGACTGCATATACACAGAGGTCATATTTACGTTCTCTGTAACAAAGAGGAAGCCATAAAAAGACGAGCTGGGAGAGTTATCATATCCTATCTCTGACATTCTCACTCCACAAAAACCTCCTCCTAATAGAAACTATCTGATTTAACAAGAAAGAAAAAAAAAAAAAAGAATACAGACTAACTTCATAAAAAAGCATTACAGAGAAAAAAAAAAGAAAATACCAAAATGACAGAAAAGGATTTGAAAGAAAATGAATGATAAAAAAGGTGGTGAGAAAGGAAATCCAATAAACTTACATCCTGGAAAAAAAACTTCAGTAATTAAACAGAAAAATTATTTAACACTATAATTCTAAAAGCAACTCCTCAAATTAAGAGGATTAAATCCACATACTAAATGGGTCTACTGTGCATTTGGGAAAACTGACCCAATAATAATCAATAAAACATACTGTAGTAAAACTACTGGATTTTAATGATAAAGGAAAAATTCCTTTGGACATCCAGACAAAAAATCTAAGTCACTTAGGGAAAGAAAATCAATATGTATCAGACTTCTTGACAGCAATATTTTATCCTAAAACACAATGAAACAATATTTTTAAGATACTTAAGTAACGTAAGCCAAAGGTTGTATAAAAAGCCCAACTATCCTTCAAATATAAAGACTACTGAGAGATAAGTTTATAAACATGCAAGATGTAAAAAGAGGTATGTTTTCCCATGAACCCTTCCTGGAGAATCTCATAGAGACAGCTTCAGAAAACTAAAAAAAGAGAAGTTTCAGATAAGCTCTGACAAGTAAGCAAAGCACAAAACCTTTGTTATATAATCTGGTTAGTTTACCTTTAGGCTTTTCTTCCTCCCTTTTAATGACTTGAGATACCTCTAATTAATAATACACTCAACTCACATACCCAATCTGCTTCTGAAATACATTATGCAATTTGTTTACCTTTCCTGAATTTTTAGAATTACTTTTTATTTGCCAAATGCCAAACCACTGAAATTTCCAGATGGTAAGGCTAATTATAGGATCAAAATAGTAATGGACTTCTCTTGTAGAACTGTATTGTTTTTGTTTTTTTTTTTTAAGTAGGCTTCACGCCCAGCACAGAGCCCAATGTGGGGCTTGAACTCACAAACGTGAGATCAAGACCTGAGTTGAGATCGAGTCAGACGCTTAACCAACTGAGCCACCCAGTTGCCCCAGTAAGACTTTTTTTTGACGAAAGAAAAAGAACAAGTGATCCTACAAGTTAATTCTACACAGTTAAAACACATCTGATTAAGACCCAAAGGCATAAAAGTTCAATGACAGACATGTGGCTTTGTAGTCTGCTGAAACAAAAACAAGTAAGAAATACATTAACTGACCTATAATGAATGACAACATAAAATGATCAATACTGACCTGATAAGCTCTGTTTATTTGACTAGCTGCCCAACTAGCATATTTCATGTTGTCCTTTTTTGTTTTTGCACTTGCTTTTGGATTAGAAGCAATATGACTTGCCGACTAAAAACAAAAAAGAAACATCAAAAAATTCCTTTCTTCTAGCCAAGATAATCAAAAAACCATGTAAAGGTCATAATTGCATTGGGATAACAAAGAGTTTTTTAAAACTGTACCAAAACAAGTTTAAAAATAAAAGTAAACTGGAATAGAGTTTTCAAAAATGAAAAAATATTTTTAAATATAGAATAAGGTAACAAAAAAAAGAATGAATATCTTACATAATATCTAATTTATTTTATTAGCTGTCTACCAAAACTCATAAAGGTAAAATTAAATACTTAAGTACTGTAGAATATCACTTAAATCACTTAAATATTGTAGGAAGATTGCTGATCATTATTATTATTTGTTATTAAGTTATTATTTCTAGTTATTTATCACAGTATTACTTCAGCTATACTATGTCAGAATTATAGAATTATTGAATACTCGTGTAAGAAGGAATCTCAAAAATAATTTAGTCCAACTTCCTACATTAACAGGTGAAAAAAACTTAGGAGTGATGTGACTTGACCAAAGCAAGTTAATGAAAGCCTTACAAATAGAAAGAGATCCTCATTTCCAATCTACTTCTCTTTTCACTACATCCAGAGTTTCCAAACTATGTTCCACAGCACCAGTTAAAATCACTGCAATTTGATCCATCCTAATCTAGGATCCATGAAAGAATATGTACACCCCCAAAATTATATGCTTATTTTTAAGTATTTATATACACATTTCTTGGGAGAAGATCTTTTATATTATGCTTAAATATGTCTTAATCTTACGAGGCTCTGTCCATGTTATTAAAAACAAATTAAGCCTTTCTTTCATACTTAGCCTGTGTTATAGGCTCTTTCCCTCTATCACCTCCTCTATCAATGAGGAATTTATATGCCAAAATCTTATATTTACACCTTTATGTCTTTCATGTCACCTTTTTTGGTATGAATTTCAGCAAACAGAGCAATTAAAAGAAGGCCTCTGGACTCAACTGCTTGAGCTGATATCCCAGTTCAATCACTCAGTAGGTCTGTAACTATCCTTCCACAAATTAATTAGATCTCTCTGCATCTTAGTTTCACTTTGTGTGAAACGGTGGTAATAACAGTATCTTCTCAAAAAGGTGATGTGAAGATTTAATGATTTAAATTTTAAAAAGAGCTCAAAAAAAATGCTTAGCACATAAAGTGTTATGTGTAAGCTATTAATAATCTATTGTTATATATATGTTTATTAGTATTTCATTTATTTGGTAAAAAGAATCACCGTTACTATATTGTATGTCCAAGCCACTACAATTGGCACTGGTAGATCCAAAAAAAATTTCTTGAAATTCCTCTGAACTGTTTTCTAATTATATTTTGTCATTCTTTTCCTGAAAATTATTTCATTTATGTTTCTTCCTGCCTCTATCTCTGCAACGAATTCTCTTTCACTAAGCCTTAACAAGACATTCATCCAAAAGTCCATGAAAAGACCAGGATAAATTAAAATTTCAAAGAACTAGCTTATTAAAAAAAAAAAAAAAAAGTTTTCTGATTGTAGAGAGAGGGGCTCATTTTATGTATATTTTAAAGCTCAGCAAATTCTTCCTCTATTTCCCATAGCCCTTGTTAATTGACTTTTCTAAGCTTGTCATTTGGCATACATAAACCATAGAAATATTTAATTACATGCCTCCCACAATTTCCAAGTTCTTCTTCTGTACCATATAAGAAGTTTATATTTGACAATAGAGATTTTATTTTCTAATGTCTGTTACTCCATAATTTAAAAATATGTCATAAAATTTAAGGTAAGAAAAACAAAAATGATGGACATAAACCCAAGAATATCAAAACAATTAAGATATACACAATATGGTTTTGTATCTGTTACTATTTAATAAGGGCAGACTTAAATTCTGATAAAAGATTTTTTAAAATAAAATGTCAAATATCTAGGATATATTAACTTTCAAAAATAAAACTGCCTTACAACCTATTGCTCATATTTAACTAGAGGGGAAAAAATATGCTATCAACAAAACACAAAAAACAAGACAGAAATGAATGGATGGGATAGACTTAATGGGTTTAAATGACAGAATTCAGAAAATAACATTAAACATGCACCTCTACTCACCATGTAAAGCCCAAACAAAGCTCTCATATTTCTGTTGTTCAGTTTCAATGCCTGTGCAAAATACTTTCGTGAAAGTTCGAGGTTTTCAAGTCCACCTTGAGTATATTTAACCTGTTAAAAATTGCAAAGTGCTGAAATCTGCTTATTTTACTACTTTGAAATACAGCATGTTTCATCATACCACAGGCATGAGTAACTGAAACAGATATTCTGTAAACAAATGCAAGATGTTAAAAGAATTCATCTTAAAGTTGTTAAAGTTAATCTAAATTTTAAAACATAACCTCCCCTGAAAAGCCTATTCTATGAACATTAAGATCAGAGTCGTTTTTAAAACAAAATGCTGTCATTAAAAAAGCCAACATAATTTCTATTTCAACTGCCTTGCAAATGCCTCACAACTTTATATTTTCTATCACTAGCATTCTAAATCTACATGTAAACACCGAGTCATCCTTTTCTAGCCACCTTGACATTTCTTAATAATAAAATCCTTCCAACATAGCATTCAACTGTGTACCATTATTCTTAATAGTGAGATAAATACTTGCTACTTCCAAAACTACTGATCTTAATATGAATTTCCTAGAATATGGAGTTAAAAATCATAATTGTTATAAATGTCTCAGAAGCCATTAAATGGTGACAGCTGTGACATCATCGTTCATAATTAGGAAATAAAATAGTATATAATAAAAAAAATTTCACTGTTTGAAATGCTTTTATTTTTAAAGTCATATTCCTATTACAGTGTTAAAAATTTAAAACTTTTACTCATACAGTTAATTTTCATCGGATGTGTTAAATATTTATATACTTGCCTCATACTAAATAGGACATATTTATAGTTCTAAAATAATACGTAACACCCACAAAAATAAAATCATATACAACTGTTGTTTCTGAAAACACTTACTTCAGCATACTGCTGACAGTATAAGTGGTTGTGTGGATTAGTCATCATTAGCTCTTCTAAGCAAAAGGCTGCCTTAGCATAGCTGAAAAATGAGGAGTAATCAGTTTTAAAAGTCAGAAATATCATTGTAGCTAAAATAACTTAAAAATAATTAAAAATAACTTAAAACAATGCTTGAAAACAACTTTAAAACAATTTTAGTGATGTTAGACATTTTATTCCCAAAATTTAAATAGCTTTACTAATAAAATACTTGTTATGCTGAATTCATAAATACAAATAACAAATGCTTAAATCCTAAAGCAGCTTATGAACAATCAGTAGATACCACCTTCTTAAAACTGGGTCACCATTATGACATCCAAACGTTATTCACAACACAGACTTCACGACCTTGGACTGGGCTACATATAAAATAACATCAAGTCCATTGATCACTGAATTAAATATTCAAATAGCTAAAGTGTAATGAGGAACATTTTATTAAATACTATCTATTCATAAAAATCCTTATTGATACATACTTACTAATATATTCTATTCCAAAGACTTTTTATTACTTGTTTGTCAAATACAAAATTATAATGAAGTTATATATTTTTAAGCCCATGAAAAATAGATGAAGTTAGTGGTTTTGATATGCACTCTACTATTATTTCATCATGTGGTAAAGGGACAAGCATCTTGCTAAAAACCTGAGGAGAGAACCGCTACAAAGGGTTCTGGAAAAATAGTTTTACACCACATGACTGTAATTCCCCTTAATGTATTTTATATGTTTAAAGTGATGTGCATCCTCAGCATTTATAGGAAATCCTAAAGAACACAGGTGTTACAAGATTTATTCCCAGTGAAAAGGTGGTAATAGTACCTAACAGAAAAAGGCTATCTCCAGTTATTTTTGGCATTTGTCACCAATGTACAAAGCTACCTATCTTTACACTAAGTCTGATATACTGTTCAAAATACACATGCTGCAGTTTCACATATATGTAAGTGACTAATAACAGCTACCTTTTATTACATGCTCTTTATGTATCATGCACTTCTCCAGGTATGTTATATGTATTAACTCATTTAATCCTCCCCAAACCCTAGGAAGGAGGAAATTATTATTATCATTTTATAGTTGAGAAGGCACAGAGATGCAAACTGAAACCTAGGCTGTGCCACTCCAGACAGCCTACTCTTAACCACTATGCTTACGGTCTCTATGCACTACACACAATGAAAAACCATGGTAATGATGGTAGTGATGAAGATGTCAATGATAACATAAAAACAGGTACAACAATCAAACCCAAAGGGCCTCAGAAACCAAAAGCACCCTATAGATGACCTAAATATCACAGCGTTTTAGATTTATGTGTACATACTATCATCAAGGATCCTACAGCTGTTTAGTCCTTTTCATTTTTATATCCAAAACGTAGCACTGGTTCTTGACATGTGATAGGTATATAATAAATCACTAAACAAATAACTGAATAAATATCTAGAACAAAAGTATTATGACTACCTATCTAATATCATTCTATGAGAGATGAGGAAAGTTTACCTTAAACACTCAACTTTACCAAAAAGACAGTTCCCTTCTAAATGTGTTCCTTTTATCAAGATGATGCAAAAATTCATATTAATGCTAAGAATAAATGTTCTTACAGATTTAAATAGGCTGAGCACAACTCTCATTCTGGTTCTTATACATCACAGAGTAAGATAAAATAGGCAGGTAGGAGTTTCTACTGAAAACTGAATGCCAAGGTATTTTTCTCAAAATTATTTAGTATCACAAAGAAGAGGGTACCTTCCCCCTGTTTTACAAAGTATAAAATCATACTAATTTGGTGGATAAAGTATAAAATCAAATAAACTTAGAGCTGAAAGAAGCAAAAGACAGTCTAATACAGTTTTCACAGCAGCAGTTCACTCAAGAGTATTAAACCGTATGGAAAGTAACTTGAGTGACTATTTCCTCAATTCTCCCAAGAATGGTACCTAGCCAATTTCATTCCAAATGCATAAAAAAGATAATTCATTACATACAATAACTCAATGGTTAGAGAATTAAAATGATCTGAATCTATTTAAAATAACTACTAATAGTATGTCAGAGTCAATGACTAAATAAAGTTTTCCAAGTTCTTCCGTTCCTCACAAAAGCATTTATTTAGGTCATATTTATCCCTGCACTGCTTTATCAACTTTATGATTTTTCCTTATGGGATACTGATAATTCCATCTGTTACCGAATTTTATAGTTAAGGCTGGACCTACATATAGTCACAATTATAATTAGTTTATATTACTAACTGCTTCTTGCTGATATAACATCTAGTTCTGACTATAAATCAAGGGGAAAAAATCAGGTATCTTTGTTCAAAATACATATTTTCCTTTATAATTTGTATTGGTGGTGCTAATATATACATTTTAACTAATTTTTTATATTTAGAACAAGTAAAATGTCTCAATATGGTCAAATGGTGTGATATATACCACTACAATCACTAAACAGGAACTATAATCAGAAATTTATAAATCAAATTTATAAATAAGAAGCAAAGTTAAATAAAGGTAACTTTTTAAAGATATAAAAACACACATGGCAGAATTCCATATCCTCTTTAACCTCTCTAACACAATGAATAGGCTTATATGAACATTCTATTTTGGAAATTTATTTGGAGTAAAAACTCTAGATCTAGAGTAGCAATGCTGCCTGTGACCTATTCTACTTAAAAGAGCTTATAACTACTACTCCTAGGCAGAAAGAATGCCAAAATGATAAATATATCTAGCAACTCCTAATTTGCTACATTTTGCCACTATCCCCACAAAACTGTAGAGACATTCTACAGAAGTTTCCTCTTCTACCAAAAATAAACAAACAACAACAACAAACCTACCTACCACAGCAACTTGTGCAAACAGGTTAAATGAATTAAATGAACAGATTCTGATTTTCATATAGTTTCAAAAAATCTGGACATATTTCCACTCACCCTAAACCTGAATATTCCCTCTGCGTTCAATTAAAAAAACTAAATGGTCATTTTGCAAATAACTAGCTTTAAGACCAGAAAGAGTTCCGTGATACAAGATAAAAAGGTAGGCTGAACAACTGAAAAATCCCAAGAAATCGAGAAACACAAAGACAGAATAAGTACCAAAATGTAATTTCTTCTCAGGGGAAATGATAATTTTCTGTCTTTGTATTTCTTGGTTTCTTGGGATTTTTCAGTTCATTTCTCTTAAGTATATGTATATTCAACTCTATCTCAATGAAGTCTTTAGATTCAAAGAAAAACTGAATGTGGCTATTACAAGGTGAAGCTAATAATAATAATAATAAACTTAATTATGGGTTAAAAATAGAGTATGATCTATTTTAGAACTAAATACAGAAATATAAGAAATACATACAAAAAAGTAACACTGAGAAACAAAACAGAAAACTGAGGTGATACATTTATGTAGTTCTTAGAGGACATGAAAGCAATCAAAATTGAAATACATATAAAAATATGAAATTTTTGTAAGTTAAAAAAATCAATGTTAAAAAGATACATATCAAACAAGGATATACTTTTGACAGGACAAAGGTTCATATCATTTATATATAGTATACATGTTGCCAAAGTGAGCACTCACATCATTTGTATAAAAAGCTATTAAAAATTCATAAAAAGTTTTAACCAATTTCCACTTCACAAAATTTATGAAGACTAAAAAGAATGATAGCAGCCAGTGTTAAGGGGATGCTAATGTTTCTGATGTGAGAGTAAATTTCTAGTGAACAACATTTACCAAAACCACTAAAAATGAGCATATAATCATGTAATTTTACTTCTAAGAATTAAGACCAGGAAACAAAATAATTAGCATAGCATTACAGCAAAAATGAAAAAACAGAAACAAAAGACCAAGCTTTCCATTCCCGTAGGAAACTGGTAAAGAATACTAGAGCACATTAATAAGATGGAATAGAAAGCTACTAAAATATTTATTGTGAAAAGGAATGTATGTCAAAACATAACAAAGTAAAAAGAATAAGCTATAAAAGATAATTCTATTTTAGGTTTCTGTTTCAAAAGGTACAGAGGAAAAAAATCAAATATAAATTGTAGATAAGTTAAGAGGATGATCCAATTAGGATTTTGGTCTCTGTCTTTACTCTTTGTTGCATTTTCCAAACTTTCTTCATTAGATATTTAATTTAAAAAAAATGCCTTGATTAATATGAAATGTTTTTAAATGCCTTTAATCTCAAGATCTTCAAAAGACACTAAAATATTTGAAATAACTGTCATCTGTTTTAAGGACAAAATAAAACGAATGTTAATTGGTGTACTGCACTCCAAAAATTCAGCTTCATGTTAAACTATATACTGTACACTTTATAAAGATTGACTTTAAAACTGTGAAAAATGGAACACCTGAAATTAATATAGCACTGTATGTTAAATACATGGGAATAAAAATAAAAATAAATTTTGAAAAAAAGCTATGAAAAGTGGAAACATCACCATTTAAACCAAAATGTACTGTATCACTCTCACATACATAAGAAAATCTTGAGTATTTTTACATATGTGATCATAGAATCATACATACATCTATATGCACATAATTCAGGACATAATTCTCCAAAGGAAACAAAAAGAATCTGACAGCTAGAACACAGCTGAGAGAAGAGAACTGAAGAATGGTTCCCAGAATACAATAGACATTCATTAAATGACAGCTATTACTTTTATTTTAGCTTCCAGTTTTACATGCAGATAACTACCTTAATTCTCCATTTCACATCACACACATAGCCCTGGGTAAAGGCAAGAGGTAGGTGCCTTAATTCTATTTTATTTCCTGTTTCAATTATTTATAGTATGAGACTGAGGTTAACTATTCATACACAGTAAAAATACGTGCATGAGAATCTGAGGCTATTCTCTCAGAAAGAAGAAAAGAAACAATGTGATATACTTCAGATTTAGAAGAACTAAGGGAAAAAAGAAAAAAAAAAATCCTGCCTGTAGATAGAGGTTGGTGTTAATGCTGCAATATTAGAAAACTTGCACTAAGACTAGGCTAATCCTCTCACACTGGGATTTCCTCCTGTCACTGCATCAATAAAAAAAGCTAACAAAAACATTAAATATCCAATAAGTAAGTTCCTACAGCATTCAACATTCTTGATTATTCTTGGTCTTTTACCCAGGCAACAGAATGCTTCTAACTCTGGAAGAGTTGATTCTCTTAATACTAAGGCTAATAAATGCATACAACTGACAGAATTTTTAAACAGCAGGGTGTATAATACTCTTTGTATACAAGAACAATTTAGACTCTAAAAATTCACAATTTTGAATCACTAAAAATAGCCTTAGTTCAGCGAAAGCAGGTCTTTCTAATTCCAAAGAATCCATCTGTATTTGAAAGAAAAACTTATTTCTCAAACAAAATAACTTAGCAAAACGCAAATGACTTAATTAAAGCAATTCACATATTACAACCAACAAATTGTTGATTTGTTAGGTTTCATTTATTTATTTTGTTCATTTAAAATGACACATGACTCATAACTTCTCACCAATCCTTCAGAAACCACTACATCCTCTGAACTTCTATAATAGTGATAAAAACTACACTCCTAACAAAATTTATAACTTACTCATGTTCATTGATATAAAGTTCTGCAAGTTCATGCCAGGCTTCTTGGTCTCCAACAAATCTGGTGAGAGGAAAGGGAAAGAAAATAAGTGTGTAGATATTCTGTAAATGAACAGCATGGAGGCAAAAAGGAAAATCAAATGCAAATTCCATTTTAATTAAAAAAGATTTATCAGAATAACAAAACACAATCCTCTTGTAAGACACTCACTGTTCCAGATACTCATTCAGTTCCCGAATGGCCTCCACATTTTTCCCCTGGGCTTTTCGAATGGCAATCTTACGCTTTCTTGCAGCCTATGGGTTGACATTAATAAAGGATTAGGCCCTCATGATTCCCTGGGTTTTTGTAAAGAAGGTAATTTGACTGTGCAAATTATTATCTCAATGCCAGTGAAATTCCATTGTAGAAATACTGCTTACTGGGAGTTTATAAACATACCCCATGACATCCCACTGGGGAATTCAAACATTCCTCTAACAATCACATATGCTTTACTTTTGATGTACACAATGTATGCATCATTTCATTCAAATAAATAACCATCCAGATTCTGATAATTACAAGCCAGCAGGGAATCCTAATCTTTACCCAGCCTAAACTCCTTTACCCTGTCTCATTCATAAGATTTGTATGTTAAGAGATAGAGGGATAGTGGAGATTAGAAAAAAAAATCTCACCATGGCCACTTGAATGTCATTATAAAATATAGCTCCCAATAACTTTTTTCAGTTTTAAGGAAAAAACCTACCTGTAAGTCTTTCAAAAGAATAGCACAGAACTTGAAAAAAATATTTTATAATAAACAAAACTTTAAACTTGCATGTTAAAGTTTTTTAAACAATAAATATCAGTGCCATTTATGCATTCATCAAATATGCACTAAACATCTATCGTTTGACAGGCACTGTGCAAGATAATGAAAATATGGGGATAAAAAAGAATAGATAATTCATTACAGGAGCAATGAAAAAAAGACACATCAAAAAAACAGACAATGATAGAGATATCTAGGGTGTTGTGGCAACATGGAGGATATCCTAACACAGGCTGTGGCAGAGTGGAGGAGGTGTAAGGGCAGGAAGCAAAGAGGTTTGCAGATGTGATACCTGTACTGAAACAGAAAGAGCAAGTAGACATTAAAAAAGCAAAAGAGGAAACTGTGTGGAGGACAAAGCACAGATGAAGGAACACAGAAACAAAGGCACAGAAGACACCAACAGTATGTGTAATCAGACAGCAACATTGTGTATAATCCAGACTATCTATCTGAGGGGGGAGTTAACAGGGACTGGAGGGCACTATATAAAATATTAAATTTATATCTCTTCCATCTCTATTTAATTCAATGCAGATAGCTAAACAATAAAACAAACCAAAACTATGGCCAAGTTTATGAATTATGAACATGATTGCTATTGTTTTATACAATACATACTCTATAAAAATGCAGACAAGGGAAGTAAAATGAATGGGACCTCTTTAGACTAGTAGAGCTACCTGTCATAGGTGAAAAAGGTGGAGGTTTTGCTCGAAAGAAGTGAAAGTAAAAAAAAAATCAGAGAAAATCAAGAAATTTCCAATAAATAAGACCATGAGTGATATTTGTAACAACAATGATAAAAAACATGTTGGTAAGAAAAAATGAAATGTGTTAAAATGTATATCCTTGATTATTAAGCTCATGCTGAAGGCTTAATACAATACCTGCCATATGGCAGGTATTCAAATATTTTTGGAATAATTTCACTATGTACAATAATGAACGTGCTATAATAAATGTACCATTTAAAAGGCCTCAAGAATTCAGAAAGAAAAGTAAGAGAAAAGCTCTAAACGTAACTCAATCTTAAATACTTGAGGAAGAATATTAGACTTCAAATGAGAGCCTTCTTCCAAGTTCTTCTGAAAAAAGGTGATGGATAACTTAACACACAACTAAGAAACAAATTTCTTTTGGATATATCATATCTAATGCCACCAATCCAACATCATGTGAAGCATATTTTAACTGTTTATTCCTTTCATCTATCATGATACTACTTCCTCTTCAGGCAATATGGTAGAACAGAGTCCATGTTTTAAAATAAAAAAGATAAGAAATAAATACCAACTCTTGGCACTTACCAGCTTTCTAACCAAAGGCAAAATACTTAACCTTCCCAAATGTGCATAATACCCCAATCCCCAAGTACCAATGTAAAGCAACTAACACAGTACACAGTATATAATGGTATTGAATAAATAGTATCTTCCTTCCTTTCTCCTTTATTCTATGCTTAACATTATGTTAAGCATAATATAATTCTACCTATGAGATCTTTAAAAGCCCAGAACAGGTTGCTTCGTTTGATACTAAAATCTTGTCCAATCTTTATAGGATTTGCACCAGTTGAGATATTACAAAGATGTAATGAAATTTGTTGAAAATATTAGATTCAAATGTGACATATCAGACAAAAGGTCTAAGTATGAACATGAATAACAATGAATACTTCCATGGTAAGAAGTATGGTATGAACATTGTAATGGATACCATTGTGTACAATATAAGTTTCATGAAGAAGCGTACACTAAAAACACCCATCTAACTTTAATTCTTTTTCTTGGTGATTTAACAGCAGAACCATCTCTCTACTGTTGAATATACACTGATATTTTTAGGTCAGCAGCATGCTGCAAAATATAGTTTGTAAAGCACTGCCGTAAGGTTTCAAAGATAATTCATGTTTAAAATGCCTTTTAAAAAACACACCTTTTATAAATGATGGAAAACAGATTTAAACAACTTAAATGCATCAGAAGAGACAGAATTAAGAGTAGAATCTGAAATTTCTGATTCCCATTCTAGAACCTTCTAGACTTCCTGAAAGAATCTGAAATATTACAGGTTAAATAATTGTTACTATTATTTTGAATTATGTGTATTTGTAGTAGGTGAAATGTCATAATTTTATAACAATGTAAAACAAACAGAATTCAGTATTAACTTTGTAACTGAAAGTTTTAAATATAAGGCTTTAATTAATCAATTTGGGAAAAGTGCCCAAAAATCTCTACTATATAAGCAATATATTGATTGATCATGTAAAATATAAGATATAGCTAAGATAATGCTAAGATACAGCATTTTATTTCCTAATAGTATAAAGTCTAAAACAAACTTTTAAGTGGTAACACTTCAACTAAGGCAAGGACAGTCTTCCTAATTAAACTATGTATGACAGCTTAAAGAAATACCTATGTGGCAACAACTGTCATATAGGCAATGATATATTATTAAGTTATATACTATGCAACAGTCTTTTCCATGTTATTTCTCCTAAAAGAAAAATAATACCACATGCTGGTATAAGAACCAATCTTTTTTTATCATGATAATTTTAAGTGAGCATTAAGCAAGGATTTCATTTCTGGCCAAGATGGGAGTAACAGGGATCAGATTTACCCTCTTGCCTGAACCAATCAAAGAACTAGACTATATACATGAAACAATCACTTTTAAGGCACAGGACAAGAGGCACAGTGATCCCTGAGCGGCTGGAAACAAATGAGGTGAGCCCTATTTTTATTGTCCTGGCTTGCTACCTTGAGGGAGTTTCATGGAATGAATCCTGCGCAGGAAGAGAAAACAGGTTGAGTTCAGTAGACTGTGAGTTCAGGAAAAGGAGCTGAGTGTCAGGAAGATCAAAGGCTAGAGCTCATAGACATAGTACTAGAGAAAAAAGAAACAGAATAAGAACTCTAGATTCCCCTTGAATCTGAAGGGTTTTCCTGGAGTATTCAGCCTTGTACTGACCAGTGCATGTGAGTGAAAACACTACCCAAGCCAAGGAAAGAATCACCAGAAAGGCTTAAGGGGAAGTGTCTTGAGCTCACACAGGGATGGGAATAGTGCCTATTCCCACCAACCAGACTAGAAAATGCCATGATTCCTGTGGCAATGGACAGAGTGCCCAGAAGGATGTAATGAGGTATCATTAGCCCTATATACATTGCTCTGAACCTCTCTAACAAAGACCCAAAAGGATCAAATTGCTTCCAAGTAACTTCTATACCACAAGAAAGCTCAAGATTATATTACAGGAATACAAAAATGGAAAGGAGTAAAAACTTTTGAAGATGATAGTTTTGTTCACAATCTTGATTGTGTGATGGCTTCACAGGTATATCCAAGTGTCAAAACTTACCAAATTGCACACCTTAGTTAAATGTGTCCAGTCTATTCTACATCAATTGTATGTCAAAACAGTTTTAAAATAGCATTAATTGGACTAAAAGTTAAGTCAAGTCTTGAATATTTATCAATTTCCATATTTCTTTTTTATACTTTCTTTCCTAAAAGTATGCCAATGTTCTGAATTTTTCTAAATGTCTTGTTGGGAAAAAGCTTTGCAAATGTCAGTTTGAGTCTTAGAAATGAAAACTGTTCGGGGCACTTGCATGACTCAGTCAGCTGAGCCTTTGGCTCAGGTCACAATCTCATGGTTTGTGAGTTCAAGCCCCCTCATTGGGCTTGCTCCTGTCAGCCTACCAGCACAGAGCCTGCTTCAAATCCTCTGTCCCCTTCTTTCTCTGCTCCTCCTCTGCTTACGCTCTCTCTCAAAAAAGAAAAAAAACAAAAACAATATATATGTTAAAAAAAAAAAAAATGAAAACTGTTCCAGGGGTGCCTGGGTGGCTCGGTCAGTTAAGTGTCTGACTCTTGATTTCAGCTCAGGTCATAATCTCACAGTTTGTGAAATTGAGCCTGGCATCAGGCTCTGCATTGACAGTGCAGAGCCTGTTTGGGAGTCTCTCTCTCCTCTCTCTCTGCTCCTCTCCTGGCTTGCATGTTCTCTCTCTCTTTCTCTCTCTCTCTCAAAATAAATAAATAACGATTTTTTTAAAAAGTGAAAACTGTTCCACTTCACAAGTGATTTTAATAACAGCAGTTAGAAATTTCTATTATAAAATATTTCTATCATAAAATATAAAGTACTGATGACCACCAACAAATCTTCATCAAACTTGCTACATGCTTTCTGTAACACTACGTACAAAGAGGCTAGCCAGCAATTCTTCCAGAAACACTTGTCATATCTTAAAAAAATAAGCTACAGTGGGGAAGAAATGCCACCTAGGAAAAGATTAAAGGATTAAGATCTACCAGCAAAATACAATCTAGACTCCCTTACTGCAGATGCTGGGACCTAGGAAGAAACAGACCACTGACTTACAGAAGGAAAGCAGAATTCTAGGTTCTTCCAAGGCTTATGCCCACTACCCTAAGAAATGTGGCATTCTGAAAACATCTTCATCTTTGGCACAGAGGCAATTACATCTAATTCCAAAACAAAACTTCAAATATTTGATAAATCACACTATGCGGTTTACAATTCTAGGCAAAATCTGATCTTTCTGAAATACGAAATTAAATTAAAAAGGGAGTAATTACTATACCTCTTTTCTGAAAGGCATATAAGTTCGACAAGTATTCATTGAAGGCCTACCATATGCTAGGCATTAGTCCATGCAATGGACATAATGATTTCGCTCAAGGAACTTTCAAAGGAAGAAAGGCCTACTTTTATTTTGAAAGCAAACAAACAAACAAAAAAACTGGTGCTCAGGTAAGCCAAGGGATAAAAGCTCACAGTGAGCCTAATCCAATACTTGGCTTTGATAGGTATATTTGAGAGTTACCTTTCTAAAAACCATTCATATCTAAGTAATTTTATTTTTTTTTAATTTTTTTTTAACGTTTATTTGTTTTTGAGAGAGACAGAGCATGAACGGGGGAGGGTCAGAGAGAGAGAGGGAGACATAGAATCTGAAACAGGCTCCAGGTTCTGAGCTGTCAGCACAGAGCCCGACGCGGGGCTTGAACTCACAAACCGCGAGATCATGACCTGAGCCGAAGTCGGACACTTAACCGACTGAGCCACCCAGGTGCCCCAGTAATTTTAATTTTTTTGTACTTTCATTGCAAAATATTCTTTCATCCATTCCCTACCCTTTCCAGTTCTACTTGTCCTAGGTTTAGATCCCTATAATCTCTGGCCTAAGACCGAGCAGCCTCCAAATTACAAATTATTTTATCTCATCACATCTCCTTCAAACTATCTCCCATATTATTATTTTTCTATTATTTTAACGTTTATTTATTTTTGAGAGACAGAGTGACAGAGTATGAGTAGGGGAGGAGTAAAGAGAGAGGGAGACACAGAATCGGAAACAGGCTCCAGGCTCCAAGCTGTCAGCACAGAGTCCAATACAAGGCTCAAACTCACAAACCGTGAGATCATGACTTGAGCTGAAGTTGGACACCGAACTGACTGAGCCACCCAGGCGTCCTTATCTCCCGTATTATTAACAAAAAAGTTATTTCTAAAAATATCTGGTGGTATTTCCCTAATCAAAATTTGACTTCATTGTGCATTTTCTAAGAATAAAAATTAAGTTCTGAAATGTAACATACCAGGTTGTTCACAAATAAGGCCATCTTGCTGCATCTCCAGTCACTCTGTACAAAGAACCAATTCAGAGGTACAAAATATTGTTCCTCAGAACCCTAGTTTTTCTCAGAGGTCAATGAGTGCGGAAGAAGAAAGAGGTTAACTAGGTAGAGCACAGTACCATGCCCTCTCTTCAGTAAGAATAGAAATAAAATTTCATCTAAAAAAGGTATTAAAGGAGGAAGTTCAGAAAGAGAAGTACAAATGGCTTTTTAAGTATATGAAAAGATCCAACATCATTCATAATGCAAATTATAACAAGATAACATTTTTTACCAATTAGACTGGCAAAGGTTAAAAACCAAAAAGCTGATAGTGTATACCATGTGGGAGAATACAGGAGAAGCACTCTCATACACCAGAGAAATGAATAAGGATGCTAAAAAGCCTTTGTGGAAGGAAATTTGGCAACATCTATCAAACAATTTTTTTTTTAATTTTAGAGAGAGCACACTTGCACACATAAGCAGGGGAGGGAGGGAGGGAAGGAGGGAGAGAGAGAGAGAAAGAGAGAGGGAGCAGTTTCCATGCTCAGTGTAGAGCCTGACACAGGGCTCAATACCAGGACCATGGCATCATGACCTGAGCCGAAATCAAGTCATTTGCTCAACCAACAGAGCCATCCAGGCACCCCTATCAAAGTTTAAAATGTATAGACCTCCAGACTTAGACTGCAGAGTAGGAATCCATCCTACAAATGGCATTCACTGCAACACTGTTCCTGGGAGAAAGATATCAGAATCAACCCAAGGGTTCATCAAACTGTTTCAATTTAACTTAAAACTGTTTTTCAAGACAGGGACTATACATCATACAACAAAATGCTATGTAGCTAATCAAAGGATGATGTAAAGGATGTGCTGATATATAGAATGATCTTTACACTGTGTTGTGAAATAGAGTATGCCATAATTTGCATTTCAAATCACTCTATCAAAAGGGATACACTCATGCATACATGCATGTGTGTTCACAAGGAAAAAGTCTCTGGAAGAATACATTAGAAATGTTAACAATGTTTCCCTAAGTGAAGGAGGAATTGAGATCAGGAGTAAGAGGAAAGACTTATACATACATATATTCTTTTGTATTGTTTGTAGTTTTAAACATGGGTAGGTTTTGCATCTTCAAAAAAAATATTTAACAAATTTTAAAAAATAGATGGGAGAAAAAAAATTTTAGCACCCTCCCAGAAGAAAATTGAAAACTTCCTTTCTAATCACTTTTTTCTTTCTTTCCTCGGTAAACTTTGTACTTTAACAGTGTGAAGGCTTCATTCATAAGATATGAGGACTTTCCCCAGCCCATCATCTTTGCTTCATTTCAACCACACTCATCCTTCAAAGCCTGCAAGGCTCAAAAAATCACCCAGCAAGTCACTAAAGAATACGAATTTAATAGTCTATTGTCAAAGTCCAAAATCTGTTCATATCACTCTGCATCCCTAAATGCAAAGTCAAGCGGGTGTCTAATTTGTTCTTCTATTCCCAGCACCAAGCATACTGCAGGCACTCAACAAATATTTTTTGAAAGATTAATGAATGCAGGGCTCCTGGGTGGCTCAGTTGGTTAAGCATCTGACTTCAACTCAGGTCATGATCTTGCAGTTCATGAGTTTGAGCCCCATGTTGGGCTCAGTGCTGACAACTGAGAGGCTGGAGCCTGCTTCGGATTCTGTGTCTTCCTCTCTCTCTGCCCCTCCCCAGCTCATGCTCTCTCTGTCTGTCTCTCTCAAAAGTAAATAAACATTAAAAAAAATTAAAAAAAAAAAAAAGAAAGATTAATGAATGCATGTGAGAGGGAAGGAGAGCTCCTTAAAGCTTGAATGAACAAGATAATTTCTATACTGGATATCTAGGAACAGAGGCACAAGACCAATGAAGGAGTCATATGATCACTTTTAGACAATGCAAAGAAGAACTACAGTGTAAAAGCTTGAATTATAACTATGGATGAGGATGAAACCAGATTTTCCCACCTTTAAGGTCATACATTAAAGCTGCTTTGAAAAAAGAAACTGTGAAGTCTTTTACACTGCCACTTAACTGTTTAATACAAATAAAGTCTTCCCCTACTAGAGTTAATTAGTTCTAGGTCTTTCATGGTTTTGTCATCTCCCTCAGTGTCTACCACAGTGCTTTCTATGGATACATAAACAGAAACGGTCTTTATTCTTAGTAACACCAACATTCTGGTGGTTCATGACAGGTACTCAATAAACATTTACAGGACAGAAGGGACCAAGGGGACATTAAATAAAGATAATATTTAGTGAAAAAATAATACATTTAAGCAAAGCTGAATTTAGTTACTTTGTTCTAAAGTGTTTACCTAGCAACTAAGGGATTTAGTTACTACCACCCTCATACATAGTCTACGAGTAAAACCATTTGGATATCTCTTTTAGTCAGTCTTAGAGCCATAGAACATGGAAAGTACTACAAACACAGAAAAATAATTACATATTATCTTAAATCCTGAAAAAGTGAAATAATTTATTAAAAATATCCCCCACTTAAAATGACACATAAGTAAAATGTTTGACCCATAATTCCAAGAAATTAAATTATAAGCTATTGATTTTTAACTGTTATCAAAAAAAATGTTTTGAAACTTTTCAGAAACGTGAGTTTGTATTTTCAATATATGACTGCATGAAAAATGAATACCTTTGAAACTGTGGTAAAGTCTTATAACTGAAATAAGTACATGAGAAAATCTATAAGGAAAGAAAAACAGTGCCATTTTCTTAAAACAGGTGGCAAGTAATTACGATAGTTAAGATTAAAAAAAGTATTCAAAACTTTCCCATTTTAACTCCCTTTTTATTGGAAATATCTAGATAAATAATAACTCTGTTTTTGTTTTTAATAACAGATAGGCTTGCAGCTCTGTCAAAACTTTTCCCTGAACTTTCTATATGCTGAGAATCCTCATAAAATAATACATCCTTGCCATTTAAATATCTACCTCTACACTCCATTCCCCCAGCCCCTCCCAAAAAACCCTAGGAAGTTTCCAGAGAAAATTTCCCTGGGATGGGATAATATTAACAGCAAAAATCTAAACCATTTCACTACATAGATATATATTACCACCATGTGTAACTTACGAAATGTTGTCAATTAAATCTCAATAAAGTTGAAAAAAGCTTATCATTCAAGCAACAAACATAAGAATTACTATAGGGTATCAGAAGAGATAGCAGAGATTAGGGGTTTATGACTAATGAATGCCTGAGATAAATGTTAACTAAATATTGGACAGTTCAATATTAAATAATTCCCCAACATGCATAATTTACTTAAAACAAATCAAGTAACTAATGTTTAATATTCAGTATTTCGCATCTTATAATCCACAATCATACATCAAATGACTTTTCAAAAATGTGTATTTTGAATGAAATGCTTGCCAAAAAGAGAAAACCTTCATGTATTTGTATTATGCTAATATAACAATTTCTCCTCCTCTAAAAGGACAAAACAAACTCAAACTGGTTTTTGGTTGTTTTTTTTATTTTTTTTATTTTTTTTATGTTTATTCATCTTTGAAAGAGAGAGAGACAGAGCACAAGCAGGAGTGGGGTGGAGAGAAAGGGGGACACAGAATCTGAAGCAGCTCCAGGCTCTGAGCCGTCAGCACAGAGCACGACGTAGGGCTTAAACTCACAAAACCACGAGATCATGACCTGAGCCAAAGTTGGACGTTCAACCGACTGAGCTATCCAGGCGCCCCATCAAACTGGTTTTTGTTCAAAATTTCTAAAAATATTTTCTTTTAGCAGGCATATGTATGCATGGACATAATAAAAAATTAAAATGCCTGATATGTTATCTAAAATCTCTCTAACTTTTCATTGAGTAAAAGATAAGTCTGAGGAAAGCCATTATGCAAAAGTAGTAAACTAAAATGTTCTCAAAATTAAAAAAAATCTTCACCAGAGTACTTTAAAAACAAGTAACATTACATAAGTATATCTGGAACAAATGCTCTGCACAATACACTAATATATTTGTTCAAATCAGGATAATTAAAGATGTTATCTTATGGGAAACACAATATATTTTTCTTCTTTATGTGTATATATGTATACATGTATGTTATATGTACATATATATGTTCTTATCTAGGTATAAGGCCGAAAAAAACCAAAACACCTTTATTAATTCTATATACCAATTACTGTCATGACTTCACTTTTCATTGAGACAACTAAAATATAACTACCAAAACAAAACAAGTTAGTATATCATAAACTGAAAAATATTACAAAACCACTGAACTCTGCTGGGCTTTTTTGCAAGCACATAAAATTCTTTCTTTCTAAATTTCCAATAGTTTCTTTTTTTTTTTTTTTTAAGTTTATTTATTTTGAGAGAGAGAGAGAGAGAAAGACAGAGAGCAAGGGAGGGGTAGAGACAGAGAGAATCCCAAGCAGGTTCCTAGCTATCAGGGCAGACCCCAACATGGTCCTCGACCTCAGGAACTGTGAGATCATGACCTAAGCCGAAGTCAGACACTTAACTGACTGAACCACTCAGGGGTCCCTCCACTAGTTTCTTTTTAATAAGGTATCTTATGAGTCAAATTTTACAGAAGAGTTTTAAATCTATTTTAAAACTGTGGTCCAACATATATTTTTTTTTCAGGTTTATTTATTTAGGAAGAGAGAGAGAAAGCAAGTGAATGGTGGAGGGGCAGAGAGAGAGGGAGAGGGAGAATCCCAAGAAAGCTCCATGCTCAGCACAGAGCCCTACGCAATCCCACAACCACAAGATCAGGACCTGAGCCGATTTCAGGAGTTGGACACTTAACCGACAGAGCCCCCCAGGCACCCTCAACATAAATTATTTAAAATAAGAAGCTAAAACCTGGCTTCATATGTATTTTCACATTATTTCAAAAATGAATAAATTTCACCTTTTAAAATAAAATTTAGACAGTCAGCTAACTTACAGTGTTAGTTGGATCTTCTTGTAAAATTCGATCATACAGTTGTATAGCATCATCGTATCTATTTTTTTAAAAAAAAGAAACATCAAGAATCATTACCTTAATATTTAGTGACAAATAGTAAATACAGAAAAACATTAAACTGGCAGGACTTTAAATGCTTTGACAATTGGAATCCAACTCTCTTCTGATCTTCATGTAACAGTAGTAATTTGCTAGAAATTTTTTACAGAAAAGCTTCATGTATAAAGCATTTATAAAAAAACCCTGACTTCAAAAATATACTGATTCATGAACAAAGAAAAACAGAGATGAACAAAAATACATGGATTCAATTTGGCCTAAATACAAAGGTAAAAACTAGCAGCACAGAGAGATACCTTTGTGGTCTTAGATATACCTAGAATTACAGCCAGTAAGGCAGAAGAGCAAGTTTAATTTTAAACAAATTCACAAGTAAATGATCTATGATTTAATTCTCCTTTAATGAATACTTATGATAGCTTTTCTTAGTTGAGCTCGTTCAGTTCAATTCATTAAGCACCTGTTAAATACACACTTGCAATACACTTTAGTGAGTTACAATCTTATAAGAAGAATAGTTGACAATTTATCAAATGAAAAAAATAATCAAACATGACAGCATATAACTAACAACCCAAAATGAACATTATGTCATAGGGAATCAAGGGGAGGAATACATCAAAAATCACATAAAGAACATCATATAGTCTTACAAATGGTAATCTTGCTCAGGATGCAAGAAAATAGCTAAGTGATCCTGAAATTCCTTCCTAACAACATCCACAACCCCAACTCCATTCCAAATCAATTTCTTTATTCCAGATACAGATCTTTAGAGAAAACAAAAACAGTATGTAAAAACTTTCACAACAGTGTTTCTAAAACTAGAAACAACAGCTACATTCTTGAAATCTATTCATAAGTTTCCTAAGAGAGTTTTTTAATTTTATATTTTTCTCTTAATGATATTCAATATATAAATATTCTAGATCATTATGATGACACATCTTTTAACTGAATACTGCCCCACAATTTTAGTGCCCAAGCCTCTTTGTGATTATGATCATGCTAGTAGGTAAGAATATTTTAACTGTAGCAGACAACTGAGAAAAAGAAAAGCAGACTTAATTTGTAAATGGGTCCATACCATGTGAAGGCCAAACAGCATCACTGCACATTAAGTCAATTAGACTTAAAAGCAGTTCAAATAAAATTAGTTTGGACCTCAAATACATGCTAAAATAGTAAGTATGGCTAGCCTCAAAAGAACCTGCAATTAAATGGGGAAATCTAAAATAAAATCATTAAATATTAATAAAGCAAAACAATGAAGTATATAAAGATAAAATTAATGCTATAGAGCAAGGGTTCTATGACACAGTACATAAGACACGGTACATAAGAATCCCCTGAGAATCCTTCTCCAACTATGTAAACTCTGGGAAATACAAAGAAAATGACACAGGAAGGTAGGAAACCATTCCTTTTACTAATATAATGATAATCTGAATTTTAGTAGTCTTCTAGTTTTGGGGAGTATTTTATTAGAAAACTTACATTGCTGTTACAGCTATATAAAAACTATACACATAAGACATTATTAATACCTAGTTTTATATTGAAGTTTTACTACAATAAAAATATAGTAATTTATTAAAGAAAATTTTAATGTTTATGTATTTACTTTTAAAATTTTTTAACATTTATTTATTATTGAGAGACAGACAGAGCATGAGCATAGGAGAGGCAGAGATGGGGAGACACAGAATCCGAAGCAGGCTCCAGGGTCCAAGCTGTCGGCACAGAGCCTGACACAAGGCTCAAACTCACAAACCCTGAGATTATGACCTGAAGCGAAGTCAGACGCTTAACCGACTGAGCCACCCAGGTGCCCATATGTTTATTTACTTTTAAGAGAGAGAGAGAAAGAGAGACAGCGTGAGTGGAGTGGGAGACACAGAATCTAAAGCAGGCTCCAGGCTCTGAGTTGTCCCCACAGAGCCCAACGTGGGGCTTGAACTCACGAAACATAAGATCATGACCTGAGCCAAAGTTGGACACTTAACCAACTAAGCCACCCAGGAGCCCCCAAAATATTCAGTTCTGTAAAAACTGAATGTGGTGGTTAATTTTTTTTAACTGAGTGTGATGTATTAACTTAACTGGCCATGAGATACCCAGATTAAATATTATTCCTGGGTATGTCTGAGGGTGTTTCCAGATGAGATTTGCATTTGAATCTGTGTACTCGGTAAAACGGACTGCCTTTCCCAATGTAGGTGGACATCACCCAATCTCTTGAGAGTTTGAAAAGAACAAATGCAGAGCAAAAAGTTATTCATCCCTTTTTAATGTCTCACTACATGAGCTGGGACATCTCATCTCATCTTTTCTTGTCCTCAGTCTGGGATTTACACCATTAGTTCCCTTGGTTCTCAGGCCTTTGGACTTGGACTCAGAATTACAGCACCAACTTCCTGGCTCTCCAAGTTGCAGATAGCAGATTCTGGGACTTCTCAGCCTCCATAATTGCTTCATAGTAAATCTCTCTCCCTCTCTCTTTGCGTCCTACCTCCCTCCTCCTACCCCATATATGTATACAAATACCCTCTAGATTCTGTTTCTCTAGAGACTCCTAATACACTGCAGGTCTACAAAAATTTACCTTTAGTCAGCAATGTTCTCAAACCTACTTGTCAATTCTCCTGCAGGGCTTCCTTTAAAGAAAATTCTGGATTACACCACTAACAAACTGATCTCAGTAAAATGGAGACTAGGCAACTACGTATTTTTTTTAAAAGGGCACAGATCACTCTAATTCACACAATCGTATATGAGAATCAATGGTTAATGGCTCCATGTAACAAAGACACATAATAGCAACTCTTTCAGGAGAAAAAAAATTAAAAAACACAACAGCAAAACTTTACTAGGTAAAATGATTATATGAGTTTCAATTAAAGAGCAAGGTGTAAAGAAATTAAAGTTCACTAGGTATCTTAGAAAACTTGACTTAAGAGTAAATTATTGTTACCATATCAATTTTTTGTACAGTTAGAAAGGGGGTGGAGGGATAGGAACTATTAAAATGTGTCCTTTGGAAACTAGTACCTCTCAAACCTTTACAAGATAATTTTAAAAATCATTCATGTTGGATTCTGGGATGTGTTTGGCTATTTACATATTTTAAGAATGGTGTAAAAATACTAGATATACTATAGTTGAAATAAAACAAAAAGGGATATTAGAGTAGAACACTGATTCAGGAACAATCCTTTGTAGATTTCTTCCATTCCGTCCCGATTCAAATTACTTTCTGTTAACCTAAAATAATACTATTTTATTTATTTTTCTTTATGCCCTTTGCTTGCTTACAGAGAAGATCCAATGAGATTAAAATGTACATATAAACAAACACGTAAGCCAAAAGCCAAGGAACAAAAGGGTTAAGAAAAATTATATCAATACATCTTGCTTATTAAAAGCTACTATAACTAGGTACAAGTTACCTCTTACTTAAAACACCAAATTAAAAAAGTAAGGGGCAATAAGCTAACCCTAAAATTCATATGTAATAAATTCAAAGGACTCAGAATAGACAAAATCCTCTTTGGGGAAAAAAAAGAAGGAAGTCAAAGGCCTCATACTTACAAATTTCAGAACTTACCACAAAGCTACACTATCAATAGTGTGGAATCAATACACTGTGGTATGTGATAAACATATAGATCAATGGAACAGAACTGAAAGCCCAGAAATCAACCCTCACATTTACATTCAATTAATTTTCAACAAGGGTGCCAGACAATTAAATGGGGAAAGCAAAGTTATTTCAACAAAGATGCTGGAACAACTGGATATCCACATGCCAAAGAATAAAGTTGGGCAACTACCTCACCCCATAAAAAATATTAACTGAAACAGATCAAAGACCTAAATATAAAAACTAACAGCAACATAAAACTCTTAGAAGAAAGGACAGGTGTAACCTTTGTGACCCTGATTAGGCAATGGTTTCTACATGACACCGTAAGTACAAGTGACAATGGAAAAACAGAACTGGACTTCATAAAAAATAAAAAACTTACATTTGTAATCAAAGGATACCATTAGGCAAGTGAAAAGACAACTCACATAATGTGAGAAGTTTTACAAATCATATTATCTGACAAGGGACGTGCATCTAGACTATATTTAAAGAACTCTTATAAGTAACTCCCATCTAGAAGCAAAGAATATGAATAGACATTTCTCCAAATGGCCAGTAATTGTATGAAAAGATGCTCAAGATTTCTAGTTCCTGGTTTGGCACATGATGATTCTGAAAGTCATCACTCCCATCCTCACAAGAAAAAGGCTAAACAAAGTTAACAAACCAACAACTCTTTTTAGATCCATCAGAAAATTGACCAAGTAAACCACTGCCCCTAAAATTGAGAGATAGATCAATACAGATAAACATAGCTTAATGGAACATAAGATCCCATCAAAAACTGTTAGACCTAATAAATACAGTAAGGTTGCAGGATAGAAAATCAAGATATAAAAATCTGTTTCATTTTAATACACTAATAATACTCTATTAATAAATTAATACATTAATAATATACTAATAATAATCTATTAATCTCATTTACAAGTCATCAAAAAGAATACACTACCCAGGAATGTATTTAACCAAAGAGGTGAAAGCCCTGTATGTTGAAAACTATACCACACTGATGAAAGAAATTGAAGAAAATCAAAAGATATCCATGCCCATGGATTGGAAGATTATTGGTAAAATTTCCATACTACTCAAAGTAATCTAAAGATTCTATGCAATTCCTATAAAAATTCCAATGGCATTTCCCACAGAACTAGAAAAGTTCCAAAATTTGTATGGAACCACAAAAGACCCTGAATATCCAAAGCCATCCTGCACAATAAGAACAAAGCTTAAGACATCATACTTCAAACCATATAAAAAAGGCATAATAATCAAAGCATTATGGTATTGGCATAACAAGAGACACACAGATTAATGGAACACAACAGAGAATCCAGTAACAAACCCAAACATAAATGGTCAATTAATTTACCAAGGAGAAGATAAGAATATACAATGGGAGAAGGATAGTCTCTTCAATAAATGGTGCTGGGAAAACTGGACAGTCATATGCAAAAGACATAAAACTGGACTACTATCTTTATACCATATGCAAAAATCAACTCAAAATTGATTAAAGACCTCAACATAAGATATGAAATCGTAAAACTCCTAGAAGAAAACATAGGCAGTAAGCTCTCTGACAAGAGTCTTGGTGATAATTTTTTAGAAGGAGCAAAGGCCGACAAAAACAAAAATAAAGAAATGGGACAACATCAAACTAAAAAGCTTCTGTAAAACAACAACAAAAAAACATTCAACAAAATGAAAAGACAACTTACAGAATGGGAAAAAATATTTACAAATCATCTGATGTTTGCAAATATCTGATAAGGAGTTAATATCTAATACATATAAAGACTTTATACAGGGACACCTGGGTGTCCCACTCCTTACTTTGGCTCAGGTCAAGAACTTGCGGTTGTGAGACTGAGCCCCACATAGGGCTCCACGCTGGCCAAGGAAGCTGCTTAAGATTCTCTCTCTCCCTGTCTCTTCTCCCTCTGCCCATCTCCCCTGCTGGCTCTCTCTAAAATAAAAACAAAACAAAAACAAAACAAAACAACAAAACAAACTCACAATCGCAAAAAATAAAAATGCGGCTAAGAAGAGGCAGAGGAATTGAAAAAGACATTTGCCGAGGAAGACATACAAATGGCAAACAGGTATATGAAACAGTGTTCAACATCATTAATCAACAGGGAAACAAAAATCAAAACCACAATGAGCTATCACCTCACACATAATAAAATGACTATTGTCAAGACAAGATGTAAGTGTTGACAAGTATGCAACGGGGACCCTTATGGACCGTGGGTGGGAATGTAAATTAGCAGAGCCGCTATGAAAAACAGTATGGAGGTTCCTTAAAAAATTCAAAATATAACTACCATTTGATCTGGCAATTCCACTTCTGGGTATTTATCCAAAAGAAATAAAATCACTATCTTGAAAAGATATTTATTTCCACACTCATGTTCACTACAGCATTATTTGCAGTAGCCAATACATGGAAACAACCTAAGTATCCAGTGACAGATAAGTGGATAAAGAAGTCTGATATAATGGAATATTATTCAGCCATAAAAAAGGAAGAAATTCTGCTATTTATGAAGTTGGATGACCCTGGGCATATGCTAAGTGTAATAGTCAAAAACAAAGACAAAGACAAATACTGTATAATCTCGCTTACAGGTAGAATCAAAAAGAACACAAACTCATAGAATCAGAAAACAGATTAGCGGTTGCCAGAGGTGGGCTGTGGGGGTGGGCATACTAGGTAACAGTGGTCAAAAGGTACAAACGTCCAGTTAAAGTCCTGGGAATATAATGTACAGCATGGTTACCATAGTTAACAATACTATTGTGTACTTGAAAGCTGTTGCTAAGAGAGTAAATCTTAAAAGTTCTCATAAGAAAAAAATATTGTAACAATGTATGGGGATGCACGTTAACTAAACTTATTGTGGTAATCATTTCAAAATATATATGAATATCAAATCATGATATCATACAACTGAAACCAACGGAATGTCAATTGTATCTCAATTAAAAAAATAATAATACCTTCTATACCTTGAATGCCTGTATGGATACTACACACATGTCATTACTAATTCCCAAAACAACCCTGACAAGTTGGTAATATTCCTGTTTTGCAAAGGAGTAAAGCTAAAAGGCTTAAACAAAAATAAGTTAAATAACGTGTCAGGTAAACAGCTAATAAATCCTAGAAAGAGGATATAAAACTGTCCTTACTCCAGAACATGATCCCATTTCTCTAGGCCAGAGATGGTAAATGAATTACACTCCTATGTCAAATCCTATTTATTGGGAGTAATTGGCAAAACTTATGCTGAGAAGCACTGACACTATTCTGAAACTCAGTAGCAAAAAATCTTGCACAATTAACAATGTTGCCATGTAGGCAGGACCTACATCTATACCCATGTTTACCATTTTAAAATGGGATCACACTGTTTTTAAGATTCAGTTACCTTTCCATGGCTTCAAATCTCATCCCAGTTAGTCTCTTGACTCTATGACTGCCAGGGAACTGTCTTCTCAACTCCTGAAGGCAAAACTGAAAAAATAATTGGTAAAAAAGGCTTAAATAGTAGTAATTACATTACATGTACCAAATGGGCTACAAGGAATGGACTACAGTCTTCAGTGTATCTTCTTAAATCATTTCATCTGTGTAATCTAATGACATGAAGTGAAATTAATTGGTAATAAATAATGGGGTAAAAGAAGAACTCTGAAATTACAGTGGGAATAACAATCAGTTCTCAAAATCCTAACTGGGAAAATGAGCAGGTCATGGAGTACACTAATAAGTCTTGAGATATTGCCATATTATTCCTCCTTGAAAATGGCTTCTGGGGTGCCTGGTGGCTCAGTCGGTTAAGCATCCAACTTCAGCTCAGGTCATGATCTCACAATTCATGAGTTCGAGCCTTGCTTTGCGCTCTGTGCTGACAGTTCAGAGCCTGAAGCCTGCTTCAGATTCTGTGTCTGCCAATCTCTCTGCCCCTTGCCCTCTTGTTCATTCTCTCTCTCTCTCTCTCTGTCTCAGAAATAATAAAAGAACTTTAAAAAAAAAACTGCTTCCATAATGTGCCAGACCCAACTTAAATGCTTATAACAGCTTCCAGGTTTTTTGCTTCTAACTATTGCCTAAGTATTCTCTTTACAAAAATTAAGCTCTTTGATAGTATTCTCAAGTCCCTAGCAAATAATATTAACACTTTGTTCAATTTTTCCCTGTTGAAATCATGTATTAATCAATCATCTTGTCAGTACACATAACCTGATTTGGGGTCATAAAATGCAGACACCAGGTCTATGGAGCCAATCTCCTTTGGGAAATATACATAATTCATCCATTAATTTAAATAATCAAATACTTACTGAGCACCAACTATGATCTCACCAACATCTGAATGCTAGAAATGTCGAGGATTATAAAAATGGTCCATTCTAGTGCCCCAAAGCATAAGTGACCAAAAAAATACATTTCATTAGTGAAGAAACTATTAATCAGTAATAAAATAAGTTTTAATATGATCTGCAAGTATTGCTTCCAAGTATGTGGCTAACAATCTGCCACACTAAGAAAAACATCACAATTAGTTAAAAATAAAGATGATGTTCATTTATTTCTATGACACCACACAAAACTCATATTATTTGGTCAATCAAGCTGTGTAGAAATTCTGAATCATTAAAAAAAATACTAAGTTACAAAAAAAGTTAGCATTTAATTTGATCTCCTGCTTTGGTTATCAATATTATCTAATATGATCTCCTAATTTGTCAAATGGCATTTAGCTACTTAAAAAAAAACCTTAATATCTCCCTTAAGATGTAAGCTGCCACCTCTGTGAATATTACAAAGACTATACCTCATAGGTTCTGAAGGTAATCCAAAAGATTTTATGGAATATTTATTTACCACTAACAGTTCCACTAAAATTAGGTGTAGAGACAATATAACATAATTACCTTGGAAAAAATAATGCTAATTCAGATATGAGTATGTTCTCCTGGTATTTCAACTTTCAGTTTGCATGTATTTTTTTTTTTTTTTGGCTTAAATGAGGAGATGATACTTAAGAACTCAGGATTATAAAACAATAGAATAAAAGAGCAGAAACCTCTACTTCTTGATATATAAAATCAATATAACAATAGTGTCAAGCACAAATCAAAGTGAAGATTAAATAAAGCCTGCTATAAAGCATTTATAGCACAGTGCCTACCACATGAGTTATTCTTTTATTTTAAAAGCTATATTTAGTATTTTAAGTCATGTTCTATGTATGTTAGGATTTTCTAGTAATTTAAGAAAGAGATACATTTAAAGCACTGCAAAAGAGTATTTAATATTCGATTTACAATGGGGTTACATCCCATAACCCATGGTAAGTCGAAAATACTGAATGTCAAGAATGCATTTAACACACCCAACCTATTGAACAGAATAGCTTAGGCTAGCTTGCCTTAAATATGCTCAGAACACTTACATTAGTCTACAGATGGACAAAATCATCTAACACAAAGACTATTTTATAATGAAGTATCAACTACCTCATGTAATTTATTAAATACTGTACTGAAAGTGAAAAACAGAATGGCTGTAAGGGTACAGAATGGCAATAAGTTTATCGATTGTTTACCCTTGTGATCACATGCCTGCTGGAAGGTGCAGCCCATTGCCACTGCCCAGCATCATGATATCACCTACCACTAGCCCGGGCAAAGATCAAAATTCAAAATTCAAAGCAGTTTCTACTGAATGTATATTGCTTCCACACCATCATAAAGTCAAAAAATCCTAAGTCAGGGAAGCCTGTTGGGCGTCCGACTTCGGCTCAGGTCATGATCTCGCGGTCTGTGAGTTCGAGCCCCGCATCGGGCTCTGGGCTGACAGCTCAGACCCTGGAGCCTGTTTCGGATTCTGTGTCTCCCTCTCTCTGACCCTCCCCTGCTCATGCTCTGTCTCTCTCTCTCTCAAAAATAAATAAATGTTAAAAAAAAAAAAAAGTTAAAAAAAAAATCCTAAGTCAAATCATCCTAAGTCTGTGACTGTCTGTGCTATGAAAGTCATTCCACAACCCAAAAGAAAAACTTGTTTTAAACCATCCGCTGCTTATTTTAAAATCTATAATATAGCATAATTCAACTCTTAAGTGTATAATCTTCACCAACTAATTTAACTTCTTCAGTACTGTTAAGAAGATTTAAGAACGTTCGCTGTCCCCAAGTACCTAGTTAGTCTCACCTACTCTTAAGAGTAGTAATGAAGGGGTACCTGGGTGGCTCAGTTAGTTGAGCACCTGACTTTGGCTTAGGTTGTGATCTCACAGTTTGTGAGTTCAAGCCCCACATCAGGCTCTTCTGCTGTCAGCGCAGAGCCTGCTTCAGATCCTATCCTCTCCCTCCCCCTCCCCCGCTTGTACTCTCTCTAAAAAAAAAAAAAAAAAAAAAAAAAGAGTAGCACTGAAAACTAGCTATAAAAGCATTCAAATACAAGCCATATACTAAGTCTTAGCTACTTATATATACTTCGTGAAGCAAATTTAAAATGAAATAAAATTAGTTTAAATACCTACCAATGCCAAGTCATCTCGACCATAGTCTAGGGCTGCAATCATTACTTGTTCATATATGATCCAAACTATAAATATATAGAGAGAGGAAAAAACTGAATTTAATGTCAAAATCTCCCAGCAGAAATTAGATATTTTTCTTGTTTCTAATATTTTAAAGTCACTTATAACTAAAAATTGATATACCATATTATATCTGGAATTAAGAAAGCATCCTCATATACTTTCAGTAATATAAAATATCTTAGTATCTTATAAAGTAAAAAGATCTCCCATTGTTTAATACCTGGGCTCTTCTAAAACATTCTTTATGAGGCACATTGTGACCAGATCAGGACGATAGCCCTGTGGTCATTAAAACAAAAAGGCCTATTTGATAGCTCCACTACAACCAGGAATTAGAAATCCTTCTCAAAATGATGTATCATTGACTTCCTGAAAACTCTTCTTAAAAGGGGACAAATCATAGATTGAACAGCAGGAAAACATAATGAAAAGATGGTTTTTAAAAGAACTAAAAGCCATAAATAGAACATGAACTAAGCATGAATAAGAACTCACTATCATCTCCAAGCTTAGAAGCATATTCATTAATTAATTCCTCTCCAACTTCCACAATTTGCTCACTATTTCGTGAGTTTTCTTCTCTCCATTTTCTCATTTTATCTCGCATCTCTGAAAAAAATAAAGTTGTTATTACATACATATTTGATCAATGCCAAAAAATTGACAAGGAAGTTGAAATCAACTTTTCAGGAAAATAAGGCCATATTTAAAATTTTTTTTATGTTTATTCATTTTTGAAAGACAGAGAAAAACAGAGCACAAGCAGGGATGGGGCGGAGAGAGAGGGGGACACAGAATCTGAAGCAGGCTCCAGGCTCTGAGCTGTCAGCACAGAGCCCAACACGGGGCTCAAACTCACGAACCGCAAGATCATGAGCCAAAGTCAGACACTCAACCGACTGAGCCACCCAGGCGCCCCGGAAAATAAGGTCATATTAATGTACGTCTATGGTATGTCAAAGTTCATAAAGCAGAAAATCAATTTAACAAGAGCAATAGACCCCTTATAAGATTAAAAAGACATCACAATTGATGTCACAACTATAAAAGTAACAAATGTCATGGGTCTGCCACAAAGATCCTCCATCCCTTGAAGCAACTATGGATCTTAATTTTTTTGAAGTTACAGACAACTTCAGAATTTGATAAAAGCTAGGGATTATTTTCCCAGAAAAAAAGAAACACATAAAATTATGCATAGAAATCTCAAAAATCCAAGGTGCTCCTGAAGCTCACCTACTCACTCAAGAATGCAAAATTTCATACTCAGAGGATCATATTTGGTATCAGCACTGACAGGATATTCACCACAAAACTTCATTAATAACATTACAACAGTACATATAATGTATAAGGATACACAACCATGCAGGAAAATAAACCACATAAAAAATCAGAACAAAGGAAATCTTTCAGTTACACACATAATAATAAATGGAAAGAAGAAAGTAAGATAAAAAGCACCTGCAAACAAAACTGTCACAAGAACAACTTTGCATATTATAAAATAAGAGTGAACTGAAAAGTTTTTAAAAGCAGCATTTTGATAACAGCAGAAATAATAACTGAGAAAAAGAAACAGTACCTAATCCAGTAAACAAAAGATCATTTTTTCATATAGTTAAGATAGAAAAAACTCTCCAATTCACAAATCACATATATGCTTTCTTACTTCTACCTCTGAAAATCTAACACACTTACTCACCTTTTCCTTCTATAGACAGATGCAGAATAGATTTAAACAGTTACATTGTTGCTGAACACATAAGTTAAATAATCAATGACAGGCCCCTAAAGAATAAGTATAAAAGAAGCACAAGGGATTTTCTCTACTTTTATAAGCATTATCTGAATCCCTAAAGCTCAAAGTCTAAAAATGAAAATAAAAATTGTAAGATGAAAACAGATCTTAAATGGTCTTAGCAAATCAAGTTAACACAGTTAATTCCTTCTACTGACAACTAGAAATCAGCTGGACTTTCACTCTCCACAGGGTCTGAACTAAATCTTACAAGGTTGAAGAGGAAATGAACAAACAAAAAAGCAGGTCATTCATACTCCACAGGTTAAGGGCTCAGTCCCACAAAACTGCCCCCACTTTAGACATCAATCACAAGTCAGGGCCACCAGTACTGCTGACCAACTCGCTATAAAGTCTGGGGTTCTCACAACCTCCTCTGCAGGTTTGCTAGAATGAATCACAGAATTTAGATAAGAACTCACTTACTATTATGGTTTTATTATAAAGCATATAATTCAGGAACAGTCAAATGGAAGAGATACATAGGGCAAAGTGAGGGGGGAGAGGCGAAGCAAAGGAACTTCCATACTTTTTCTAAGCTAATCACCATCCCAGCACGTTGATGTGCTTACCAACCTGGAAAATCTCCAAACCCTGTAGTTTAGGGGGCTTTATAGAGGTTTCATTCCATGGGCATGAGTGTTCTCCAGATCCTCTCCCCTCCCAGAAACTCAGGGAATGAGACTAAAGTTCCAATCAGGGATCCTGGTCTTCTGGGTGACCAGCCTTCAATCTGAAGCTATCCAGCCACAGATCATCTCATTAGCATACAAAAAGATACTCATTCTAGAAACCCCAAAGGTCTTAGAGGCTCTTGTGTCAGAAACTCAGGAGTAAGACTAAATATAACAAAAGATATTCCTATCAACCCTACCATTGAGGAAATTTCAAGGGTTTAGGAGCTCTGTGACAGGAACTGGGGATAAAGACCAAACATATATCCCTTATTATATCACAACATAACATATGTTATCTTTAGATCCACAGCATGGGTTCTCAGAACTCATTCAAACACTATCCCCCTATGCCATGGTTCACTTACATAGTCTTAAACCCTTTTCACTTTCAACTTGGCAGATTATTTTAAAAGAGTAAATGCCTTGAGAATATAAATTACTTAGTGTTTTATAGATATGTTCCATTACACTGCACCTCTTGCCCATATGCTGACACCCAAATTAGGCTAATATTCAAAGGGCCAAACTACTATCTTTCTAGGTCTTACCTTGAAAAAATTACCTTCACAAAACATATATATATATATATATATATATATATATATATATACACACACACACATAAATACAGATCTTTAGCTTAGAAGTGAAATCTCAGGGTATGTTCCATGAGATCTAGGACCCTGCCTGTCTTATTTAGCACTGTATCCTTAAGAATTGGAACAGTGCTTGGTGCAAAGTACTCAGACATGTATTTAATTAACATGTCATTTAGTATATAAACTAATAGTTAAAGCTAGGTATGGATAAGATCACCCAAAGAAGGCATTTAACCTTTCAATTTTAGACTCTTTGAAGCCGATGAGACCTTTGAACTTTCTCTTCCCAGAAATATGTACACGTTTACATACACTAAATTTTACATATAATTCCAGGAAATTCAAAGGCCACATAAAACACCCCTCCATCAGTCAGGAGTATACTGATCTCAGGTTTAATAACCATTGATAAGACTGAGTGCTAAAAAAAGAACCACTAAGAACACCAAAAATCAAGGACCAAATGGCTGTAGAAAACTCACAAAAGAAAGGTCTGAAAAGAGGAGACCCTTTATGTTATTATGAAACCAAGAAAAGAATGTTTCATGGAGGGAGTGATCCACAACAACAAATACAGTATAGATGTAAAAACAAAACAAACAAACCAACGAACAAAAACCCACGTTCATTAGACCTGGCATTAGGTCACCCTAGAAATCCTATTGGAGTGATAGAGAATGGAAAACAAATTATGTTTGTTTGAAGGTCTTAATAAAAAGAGAGGAAGTAGAGACAGCATAAAAAACTAAAATCCTTTCAAACATTTTTATAAATATGTCTTCAACAAATACTCATTTAGTGCCTATTACAGGCCAGGCATTGTGCTAGACATCCTATCCATATCCTGGCCAACTATCCTACTTTCAAAAAATTTGACTATACCCTTCTTAGAACTCTTTTTCTTTTAAAGAGTTCTTTTAAAGAGTTCTTTTTCTTTTAAAGAGTCTTTTTCTTCTAAAAATTTTTTTTATTATTTGAGAGAGAGAGAGAAAGCACACACGCGAGTGGGGGTAGGAGCAGAGAGAGAGAATTCCAAGCAGGCTCTGTGCGCTGTCAGCACAAAGCCTGATGTGGGGCTCAAACCCATGAACTATGAGATCATGATCTGAGCTGAAATCAAGGGTCAGATGCTTAACCAACTGAACCACTAAGAAACCCCACAACTCTCTTTTCTACCTCTAAACTCGTAACTCCTCTGTATAATAAACATCATTAATTTTCAACTGGCCAAATGAGTAAACTATATATTCTACTTTTTTTTAGATCCCAATTGAAGAGTGTTAGACTCACTATACGGATCTTTTATACATGATAAATTTTCCTATCACAAGAATTATAGTACTTTCTGAATAAGTCATTTCCATAGCTTTAATTCATGATGCTATTCAACGGAGTTTGCTTCTGGAAAGGTCTGAAACCTTCATTTTACAAACAAGCAAACATATCCTATTAGTATAGTGAGCTGCCTAAGTCTATCTTAGATACAAAAGGAATGATTCCAACACTAGAAAAATGATTTACAGTCTTTTTGTGAAAATGTGTTAATGTTTATTATTAATGTCATTAACAATTCATTTAGTCAACAAATCATTACTGAGTTCCTCCAAAATGTCTAGCATAAGAGCAAGATATGCCTGGTCCCTCCCTTCATTCTAGGAAACAAAATTCTAAAACTTAACAAACTGAGTAAGTACTTCAGTAGTATGAGGACATGGAGTCAAAGGACCAGGGTATATTTTGTTGACTTTGCTATTTTTTTTCTTTTTAAAAATTTTAGTGGAGGAGTGGGGTAGGGTGGTCAAGGAAAGCTTTCTGAAGTATGTGACCTATGAAGGGAATTCTGAGAAATGGTAACGTATAATGGTAGCAAGTGTAGGGCAAGAAGGGAGAAACACTCCTGGTGGAAGAAATAACATCTGTCTAGCCCTAAGACAAGAGGAGCATAAGAGGTTTAGGGAATTCAACAAAAGTCAGCATAGTCAGCTCATAGAGTAAGGGGGTAAATAGTTTTAAGATACAGCTGGAGACACAGACAAGAGCTAAACCATCTTTTTTATAAAGCACTTAATAGTTTAAAAGCACTTTAATGTTTTCTTTTGTTGTTGTTGTTTAAACCTGTGAAGTAGTTAATATTTATTATTCTAAATCTAATTACATCACTTCTCATCAGAATGCCTACAGGGTAAGGTCCAAGTTACCCAGTTAAATCACCTTGTCTGCTGGTAGGTATGACAGTTACACACCTACTTGTTCCTACCATCTAATAAACCTATACTGAACATACCTTCAAAGTAGCACTTTCTAAAAAGTATGAAATATGTGAAAAACAAATTTAAAAAAAGAAAAAAAAAGTATGAAATATTTGAAACATTTTTAAAGTAGCATTAAAAATAACAGCCACATGTGGATCCTGAGAAACTTAACAGAAACCCATGGGGAAGGGGAAGGAAAAAAAAAAAAAGAGGTTAGAGTGGAAGAAAGCCAAAGCCTAAGAGATTCTTAAAAACTGAGAACAAACTGAGGGTTGATGGGGGGGGGGAGGGGGGGGAGGGTGGGTGATGGGTATTGAGGAGGGCACCTTTTGGAATGAGCACTGGGTGTTGTATGGAAACCAATTTGACAATAAACTTCATATATTGAAAAAAATAAATAAATATAAATAAATAAATAAATAAATAAATAAATAAAAATAACAGCCACATATCTACCACCTGGCTAGTAAATATCCTGACACAAGCTTTTTAAAACTATGTATTTACAGATTTGTCTTCTCCATTAGACTGTCTTCTCCATTAGAACTCCATTAGACTTCTCCATTAGACTCCGTGAAGGTAGGTACTGTGTGTTATTTAATATATCCTAGATTTAGCACTAAGCAGTTAATACTTTTGTTTAATATAAGTAATTCCCCAAATACAGGTAGAAATACTGAGGTTCACAGTGCACTAGAGACCACAAAACCAATAATAAATTATTGAATTCAGTTCAAGTATAATGGGATTTTACTTTTTCCCATACAGGTTTGCAATTCTGTAATACTGGATAGATATATTCACCATTAAATGGTCAATATAACTTTCAGTCCACATGTTATTAGGTCATTGTTTAAACATCTGAAGAAGGCATTCACTAAACCAATAAGCTACTGAAGTCTGTTAAATGCTGGGAATATAAATTTCAATTACACAAGTTTCATGCCTTAGAGAAACTCTTAGCTGTCCTCTTAGCCATGCTTCCCACTGAAGTTTTTAAGAGAGAAATCTCTCTTACAGAATTGGTTCAAAGTCTGGCTGCTTCCAAATTTAAAGAACACACTCCACCTTAAAGTAGGATGGGTAAAGAAACCTACCACACTTGAGCGTATGCCCAACATAACCAGTTCTTTACCCCTTCCTAGGAAGTAAGAAGTAAGAAGAAAGTTGTGTTATGTGCATAAATGTGTTTTCAGAGAGAATGGGGCTGCGAATAATTAAGAGAAATCAGAGATCCAGTTATGCAGAGAGAACAAAATGTAAAGTAGCACGTAGAAGAACCAGATTTGTTCGTGACTCTTCCATAGACCTTCATAGAGTTGTAACCCTTACATAGCACTGAATACAGGGCCTACAGGCCCTGTATTTCTTGGCTGCAGGGAAGCTTCAGCAAGCAACTACCCCGCTTCCTCTTCGCCGCCCAGCAGCCACTATAAAATGTGTGACAGCCCCAGCCCCAGGTCCCTCCCGCTTTATAATGGAAGCTGCCCCGGGCCACTGTACTGGAACGGAGGTATGTGGGTCACTGAGTCTATCGGAGCACAAGCTGGGGACCGGGGTGGGGGGTGGGGGGGCCGCGAGGGAACACCGTGGATTCTAGGCTGTGACCGGGCCACGGAAGGAGCCGGCCTCAACCTTCTTCTCAACTTGGCCCGTCGAGAGACAGCTCCAGTGCAGAAGACAGACCGGAAAACCCAGGCCTCCACCGGCAGCAGGTACTGCCGAACCGCTTCCCAGGACTTTTGGTCTTTCCGCACCCGCCCTGCTCCCAGTTACCTTCCCAAGTGACATCGTAAAGCTCTGAGACCTTCGCCATCTTCTCAGAACCTGGAGGCAGGGGGTCAGAGGGAGGGGAAACACCGTCACGTGACCTACGACCGGGCGGTAGCGACTTACGACACCATTTCTCATTGGTCGAGAGAGCGGAGGGGGCCGGATCCTCCGCGCACGTGCACGCGGCTCGGTGGAGGGGCTGTTGGAGAAGGGGGCGGAGCGAGCTGGGTGGTGAGCGGCACTCTGGGACTCGGAGGACAGAGCGGCTAACCGCTGGAGGCGGGAGTCGGCGTGGGATGAGGTGACTATTTCACCGGGGAGTTTTAGTAAATGCTGTGAGTTTTTAATGTGCGCCACACCCGGTTTTTCTTTTTCTTGTTTTTACATGGGTGTATTCATTCTTTCCCCACTCCCCGGTCAGTATCTTGTTCTCTTCAGGTACTGCTGCAATGTAATTTGCTGCTCCAATCCTTTATTTGTCCGCAATCTTCCTACTTCCTAAATGGGATTTGCTTTCCATATCCTTTTGAATTTCGACTAAACTGATACACTCCAAAATTTTTTATTAATCTCGTTGAGGGACTAAGCGGGATTCTGCCTTTGCACATAACGTTTGTGTGGCCGAGGACTTCTTAATGTTCACGTGAAACGTCTTCGTGCCAACCTGGATCACTGTCTGCCACTCTAGATTTGAAATCTCGTAAGATCAGCCAATTTGTAAGTCCTTATAATTAAATGAATGAAAGAAATACTGAATAAATGTACGAATGAAACCATCAGAGCCCCTGCACGTCGCTCCTCTGTAATCTCAAATGGGGGGGGAGGGGGAAGGAAGCCCTCTTTCCCCACCCTTTCCCACCAAGCTAATTGCTTTCAGAAACTTTTAGACGTAGTTTACTAGAGCTAAGAAGAGCTGTCCGGAGGAGAAGCAATAATAATAATAATAATAATAATAATAATAAATTCAAACGCATATATTTAGTATTTTAAAATAATGGAACAAAATCGTAAAGAGAGAATATGTAAAGTGAGGAAAGAAGCCTAAAAATCCCTGTAGTTAAGGGTCAGTGAAGAACAGGCAATCAAGATAAAGGAGAAAAGAGAGTCCTATCCCACAACCAAGGGAGTACGATTTTAAAAGAAAACACACACACACACACACACACACACACACACACACAACTATCAATGGCACCCGCCACAGACAAGTTATGTAAGGGCAGAAAAGACTTGAACTTATACAGTTGGAGTAGATTCTGAATGAGCTTCATTTTCTGTAAACAGAACTTTTTAGAAGTTCTTCATTAAAAAAATTAAAAACCCTCCGCTCAGAAATTCACATATTTGGGGCGCCTGGGTGGCTCAGTCACTTAAGCGTCAGACTCTTGATTTCAGCTCAGGTCATGATCTCACCATTGGTGGGTTCGAGCCCACTGTAGGACTCTATGCTGACAGCTCAGAGCCTGGAGCCTGCATAGGATTCTGTGTCTCGCTCTCTCTGCCCCTCCCCCGCTTGCACTGTGTGTGTGTGTGTGTGTGTGTGTGTGTGTGTGTGTGTCTTTCTCAAAAATAAATAAACACTTAAAAAATTTTATTAAAAAATAAAAGAAATTCACATATTCTAATTCTTCAGTAAAACAACTTGGTGTGATGGAAACAAGGACTCAATCACACAGATTTGAGTCCAGGCTCTATTTAGTAGCTGTGTGACTTTCAGCATGTGTATCTCTAAGCACCAGAGATGCTCATTTATAAAAAGGAGTTAATTATATCTATATAAAAAGAAAATATCTACTTTGAGTTGTTATCAAGATTAAAGGATACTGCATGACACTCCCATGGAGGTACCAGTCCTTTGGCTATAAATATAAATATGCTGATGACTCCAAAAATTCTCCCCTGAACCTAGTTTGGCTTTTTTGACATACTCACTTAGATAGCTAATATGCATCTCTAAGTTAGCATATCCCAAACAGAATTCTGGATTCCTGCCACCATGCCCCCCCAAGTTGCCCTTCCCCACTGTAGTTGATGACACCGTCCACCTAAGTTGCACAAACTAAAATTTTAGGAAGTATTGTTGATTCTCCATCCCCTACATGCAGTCTATCAGCAAATTCTGTATTGTACTTCTAAAATTTTCCCAAAGTCTATTTGCATCTCCACTGCTACTACTTCAGTCTAAGCCACAAACATCTCTCACCTGACTGCTTATGGCTCTCAAATGACTCCCCCAGACAATAAACCCATATACTGTAAACACTTTACCACAGTTTACAGGGCTTTACTCTGTCTGGCTCTCTCCTACCATTCTTTCTTCACTAGACCCAAGCCGTTCTCCCTACTCCCTATTCCTCAAACATGCCAGACTCCTATCTGCCTTTAGTCTGGCATTTGCCCATTACCCCTTTTCCTGGAATGTTCATCTCCATATCTTCAAGTGGCTGTCTTCTTTTTGTCATTCATATCTCAGTTGTATTGAAAACGATCTACTTATGAAGAGGCCTTTCTTGACTCTCCAATAACAAGTGGCTCCTAGTTAATGCCTTTTGCATCATTATGACACTTATCACTTTTTCTGTTTACTTATTTTCTGTATTTTTCATTATTATCTAAGTTCCTTGAGAGTATAGACTTTGTCATCTTAGCCTTGTCAATTGAACATGGGAAAACACCTGGCATATGGTAAATGTTGAATGAGTGAGTTAGATACTCAAAAACATAACAGCTTGTATAAGTGATTGTTAGGATAATGTTTCATAGTAGTGAACATATGATTTCTACTCCTTGGTTATGGATGGGAGGTTCTCTCTTTATATTATCTATATTTTCCTAAAAATTATAAACATAGTGAGTTTGGGACCATACCTATCTGTTTAACATCTCCCAGCCACTTAACACAGTATTTGGTATATGTATTTGTGACATACATCTACAATTTACTATTTGTACTAAATTGTTTATGCCCAACATTTTGTTGGATTTCTTGAGGGAGTGGAAGCCCAAGGAGGTATCTTTTAAATACTTACAATGGATATTAACAACTACAACTAATTAAGGGGGTAAATATTCTCTAGTCATTTCAACTAAATGCCCTTGTAACTGGCTGCTACTGTCTCTCAGGCAATAAACCTTATGACATTGTGTTAAAGGAGGTCATTTTCAGAATTTTTTAGCTGGAAATTTGAACGATTTCATTTTAGATTTAAAAGGTATGTATGAATTGTTAAAACTACATTTTTCAAACTTTTTCACCTGCAACCTATATTAAGAAAATACATTTTACATCACACAGTATGTGTACATTATATATAAAACCGAAACAAAATTTACAACCTAGCCCTACAATGTGTCTTGTCCTCTATAGTTTCTATTCAAATTGAGTCAATTTTATTTTGTTTTCTAAAAACACTAGGTGCAACCCACTAATGGGGTAATGCCAGTACTTTGAAAAACAATTGGACATTGTATATGTTTCCTAATCTGAGGCCCTGAAGTGATAATTTGCTCAAGTTCTTGCCACTAGTGGGTAACAAAGATGGCAAATACATATGAAGGAGATCAGCTGTTTAGATCCTAGATAAAAGATGATATATTTATAGGAAAAATATATTTAAGGGAAATTTTTTTTACCAATAGTACTTCCTGAAGCGGGAAAATGATGGTGTTTATATATCATAACATTTTAGATATCTAATAAAACTTGCCCTGCTCAGCACACTCAGGAAAAAACTGGTATGTCAGTGACAAAACTTTTTATTCTTCTCTAACATTTTATAATGTAATTGTAAATGTAAATTAAAAAGAAATATCTTCTATAGATAAAACCATAACCCTGAGAATATAAACATCAAGTGTACTTTCTATAAATTTACTTTTATAAAATATTTTCAAAATGTTATCTCTCACTCTCTCACTTCTTTGGAAAAGAAGCTTTGATTCATGTATGTTAAAAATACTTAATTCAGTTTTTTGACTGAACACTCCCCAGCATTGGTGACAAGTACCAAGGAAATATCCAAGCAGTCAAATATTGGATTATACCACATTAGACACCATGGGAAATGCTATCTCATTTAATGATCTCAGTTAAACAATGAAAAAAGCACATGAATATGGTTTATGATATGCTTTTTTTATTTTGACACTATTGTATGATTTTCATTTTTTTTACAGGCTCATGTTTGAATAGTTAGAATGATAATACATCAGAATGAACTAGATTCAGAAAGGAATAACTTTGAGTAAGACTTTATTTTCTTTGAGATGGGACAAGCTTTATTTATTAAGCCTGATTGGCCCACAAAGCACTTTGGAGTGCTTCTCTTTTATGATCAAAGTTTACTTAATTCAGTTACTATCTCAGACATTATGAAAGACTAAAGCAACTTCTTAAGAGTAATAAACCTTATGACATTTATAAAATGGACATCATTTAACAGGACAGAGCATAATACCATTTTAATTGATTTTGCAATATCCAACATCATCATCAAATCATTTACTTAGAATCTACTATCTGTTTTGTTCTGTCTTAATCATAGTGAATTAAAATATCCCACATTATGTAGCACAGTTTATAACTTCTATTTACTATGACAATTATCCATGAAAGTAAATTTGTATCACTATAACTTTCATATGAATTTACTATAGCTTTTAAATCGTGTTATTGTTTCTAATTAGTGAATCATAACCACAAATCCCTTTGTATTTAAGGGAAAATATTACTTATTTCATCTTCATTCCGTGTCACTAGATTTTGACTGTGATACATTCACATTTGGAAGGAAGTTTTCCTTAGAGTTTTATTTACCAAAAGCCAGATTAACATGGAGTTGTTTTAGGAACCTTCTGAACATTGTTTTTATTACATTTTTTACAGACTTTGTAATTTTATATGCCCTGTGCAAACAAGATAGCCTATACCCCCTTTGCTGACACAGTTGTAGCATTTAGGCACTTGTAGTTTTTCCATCTTTGCCATTATTTGCAGTATATATGTTTTAAAATGTGCCAGCAGTTCATTTCACATCCCAATTATATTATTTTAGAAAATAAAGGAGAGTCTCTGGGAAACATTTCCAGTGAGATCACTTTGGTCCTTTCATAGTAGAATTCACAAACTGATAATTACTGCTCTGTGCCATAGTTGTAACAGGGAAGAGGAAAGTACATCCAGAAAGAGTACACCCAGAATTTCTCCCACATAAGCAATAAATTAGAGCTGTTTCTTTTTGAGATTTATAACCATACTTAAGAATCCACTTTTTCAAATGATACTTAGTTATTTCCCCAAAGTGCATATTCTGTTCTGATACACACATATACCTGTGCATATGAAACAGTCCTTGTGCAGAAAGGCATTTTTGTAAACATCCCTTTTGGGTACCAAACATCCAGGAGTCTTTACAAACTATTACAGTGATCTGATGGTCTCTAGAGCCCATCTAGACTTCATTTTCTGCAATAGAACTATAACTAAATTCTTTACTTGAAGAAATGTTCAAAAAAGTATTTATTCACAATGAAGAAACTGCATTATGGGTAAATTCACATAAAAATATACTGAGTGTTAACTTACATATTTTTGTCTAAGTACATGTTACTCTGTTACAGACACAATTTTTGTTTTTCTACTGTCTCTCTTCTGTGATTTGTTAGCATCATTCTAGCCACAAGTGGCTTAAGTTGTTCATTCAAACCTAAAGCTCTGATGTATCAGCCTTGCCATCAGGGCACAAGTTCATTTCCTCTACTGGTCATCTTTCTCTCTCTATGGTCATGCTGACCATTTTTGGCTAGAATTGACTGAAATGCCAGCAGCAACAGTGGGCACTAAGTGTCCATCTTATCTTACAGATCATAAATTGTATGCTTTTTTGCACATACAGGAGCTTACTTGGGCAACTCCAATAATTTATTTGGGAAAAAGTCTGGTTTCTTGGCAGAATTTCACTAAGAAAACTGCCCATCCCCCAAATCCATTCTACCAACCTCATCCATTTCTATCTCATACCTGCAGAAACAGCACAATGTCAAATGTTTTTTTAAACTTATGTAACATAATTTTTAAATTCTACTTAAAATTATTTTTTCTTAGTTGAAGTATATTTAGCATACTGTTGTATTGGTTTCAGGTATACAGTCCAATGACTCAACAATTCTATACATGACTCAGTGCTCATCATGAGAAGTGTACTCTTAATCTCTCTTATCTACTTCACCCATCCCCCTAACTACCTCCTCTCTGGCAGTCACCCATTCATCCTCTGTATTTAAGAGTCTGCTTTTTTGTTTCCTTTTTTCTTTGCTTGTTTATTTTGTCTCTTAGATTGCACATATAAGTGAAATCATATAGTATTTGTCTTTGTCTTATTTCACTTAGCATTATATTCTCTAAGTCCATTTAGTTGCTGCAAATGGCAAGATGTCATTCTTTTTTGTGGCTAAGTAATGAAGAATTATTACTTGTGTATTAATTGTGCATTTTCTTTATCCACTCATCCATAGATGGATGTAACTTGGGTTACTTCCATATTTTGGCTATTGTAAATAATACTGCAATGAACATAAGGATGCATATATGTTTTTGAATTGTTTTTGTTTTATTTGGGTAAATACCCAGTAGTGGAATTAACTGGATCATATGGTAATTGTATTTTTAATATTTGGGGGAAACCACCATACTATTTTCCACAGTGGCTGCACCAACTTACATTCCCACCAGCAGTGCACAGGGGTTCCTTTTCTTCACATCCTTGTCAACACTTGTTATTTCTTGTCTTTTTGAGCTTAATTATTCTGACAGGTGTAAGGTGATATCTCATTGTGGTTCTTTATCTAGGAACTGTGAGGTAGGGAACAAAGTAAGCGTGCTTTAAAGCTGCAACTCAGTTCAAATTGCTGCCATCTCACTGGAGATTTTTTTTTTAATTTTTTTTTTAACGTTTATTTATTTTTGAGACAGAGAGAGACAGAGCATGAATGGGGGAGGGGCAGAGAGAGAGGGAGACACAGAATCTGAAGCAGGCTCCAGGCTCTGAGCCATCAGCCCAGAGCCCGACGCGGGGCTCGAACTCACAGACCGTGAGATCGTGACCTGGGCTGAAGTCGGACGCTTAACCGACTGAGCCACCCAGGCGCCCCTCACTGGAGATTTTTTGAGCAATAGAATATTTTAACTTCCTTCTGCCATTATACTTCCAATACAGATTCTTTTTCATCTTTTAATAATGGGTTTGAGCATTTCTGTGGGTGGGGTGGGAGCTGCAGCTGTCAAAGGCGGGTGTTTTCAATTGATGCAGTTTCTAGCAATAGCAAGAGTATAGAATATTAAACATAACCTCTATCTAATCTTGAGAAAACATCAGACAAACCCAGACTGAGAGCCATTCTACAAGAATAACTCAGTAGTGGTCATTAGAGAGCAACAGTGACATATACAGTTCTTCTAAGCTTTTAGACAAATGCTTAGTCTTAGACATCCATTGACAGATTTTAATGTCCTATATGTGGTGGAGTTAAGTGTACAGTCTTAAAAGTTGTGAAAGTCCCCAAAGTAGTTTGTATTAATTACAAATTGTACATACCATGTCATAGAAGGTATGCAGTTTCATTACATTCCAAAGTAACAGCCATGGATTATTTGCCAACACATATGTACGTTGCTCTCTAACCCCAGGTTGCCTATTCTAGCTATGTGATTAAGCAATTTGAGCAAGTTATTTTAACTTCATTGAACCCTACTTTCCTCATATGTCAAATGAGCATATTAATACTTTCTGATTATAACAAGGATTACAAGTAATAAACACAGAATTTCTCACACAGAGTTTGGCATGTGGTATAATACTCTACAATTATATACCAATTATTAAGTACTTACTATGTACGAGGCCTTTAACAAGTTGCTTTGTTGATTATTTCATGTAGTTTTTACAACAACCCCACTTTGCAGATAAGGGAATAGTTTGGAAAGGTTAAATAACTCGCCCAAATAAATTATGATATGCCCCTTCCCAGAGTAGGATCTTAGTATAAAGTAGCTTTGTCATTTTGTACTCTGGGAAGGGAAAGCTTGGGTGGGGAAAGTTTTCAGATGATGCATATTTGATGCCCATGAAAGAAAAGAGAGTAGGAAGTTGGATTGGACAGAAAGAGTCTCATGCCATGATTTAGATCTGACAAAGTATTAGCCAATTCAATAAAAAAGCTCCTGAGCAAAGATTACCCATTAGAGGAAACCTACACTGGGCAGAAATGACCAGGCCCCAGAACTACCACATGTTCATTTGTTGGCTAGGGGCTGCCTGCTCAGAGGCTGAGATAAATTTTGAAGGCTTTAATAACTAGAGGCTGTCAGCTTCCTTGAACTCCCTTGCAGTTGAATAGCAAGTTCTTTCTTGAAGCGAGATTCTGACGGTGCCCCTCCCTAGCTGCCACAGGAACTATTATTAATATTATTCCATTCTGGGTGTAATCTTCCATTTTTTGTTCAGAAGTAAGTCTCTTGAAAAACTAGCTAGACCCAGAAGCTGTTTAACATAGCTAGTAGGCATGGAAATTTCATTTCAACTCCACAGAATGTCTTCTCCCAGCATATGATTACTAGGTCAGCAATAGTTGCTTTGTATTGAAGAAAAAACATGGTAGATTATATATAGCCCACAGAGACATGAAAATTTGCTTGTTTTTTTATGAGACACTAATCAGGAATTATTCATTCTTTTCTTGGTATTGGAATTCATGCCACTGCCATTGATAAATTACCTAGAATTTCATATTTCTTTCTTTTTTCAGTAGGATTCCAAATATATACAAGTAATTTAGAATTTTTAAACATCTTTCCAAGAATAACAGTATAATTGAAAAATGGCAGCAGTTTTAAAATTCTAGAACTCAAGATCTCCATAAAGTACTGGAGAATTCCAAAGATACTGTACTCACAATGCCCCTTGATAATTCATTGAGTAGCTGCCATACTACCATTGATGATTGCTTGTTAATAAACTTAAGTAAGGCCAAATTTTATTAATACTTTACCACCAAAAAACAAAATTAATTACAGGTCTGAAATATGAATGGTGCATAAATCCAAAGGCCCTCACTGTCAACCTGTACTTCTCCCTTCTGAATGCCAAGGTGGTCCTAGTTAGCATTTGCTGCACTGCACAGATGCCCTTCTAAAAAGGGTATTACACGTGCTTCATATCCTGGCCTGCCAGAATGAATGATATAATGAAATCGGTGCCTAATGGGAGAAGGCAGAGTGCTTCCCAGAATCAAATGAATAAGCAAAGTTATTGAAGGACCGTACCTTTTAAAGAAAGAATTAAAGCAACAAAAGAGTAGTGGTGAACAAAAACTTTAGTGGTTATTTTCAGGGAACAGTTACATGGGACCCAGAGATTATGAATCTCAATGCACAAATTCAGGTGTGTAAGAACAAAATTTACATTTTTATAAAACTCAATTTCTATTTGAGTATCTTCTTGGAAGAAGACAAAAATTTAATCTCAGTTTGGAATTTGCCCCTGCATTGCTGCCTTCTCCTTTTTCAAGGCTACTCTGACTTAATGTGAAAGTGATATTTAGAATACGAACAAACCATGGGGCAAGGTCACAGACTGTGATAGGAGCCTTCAAGATGGTCCCCAATGATTTTGACCTCGTTAGCACCCTATGTATGGCCCCTCCTACACTGAATATGGGTGACCTGTGTTGTCAGTATTTCAGAAATGATGAAGTATAACTTTTGAAGCTGTAATAAAAGACATTGTAGCTTCTGCCTTGCTCTCTCTTAGATCACTCATTCTGGGGAAGAAAGCTCCCATGTCATGAAGACAATCATGCAGCTTTACAGAGAGATCCACATAGTGAGGAGCTGAGTTGTCCTGCAACTTGCAAGCCATGTGAGTGACACATCTTAGAACTGGTCCTCTATTCTCAGTCAAGACTTCAGACTCAGCTGACATAGTGAGTGCAAACTGATGATATATATTTAGCCAGAACAGCTCAGCTAAGTTTTTCCCAAATTCCTGACCCACAGAAATTATGTGGGATTACAAATGTTTATTGTTGTTTTAAGCTGCCAGGTTTTGGAATGAAGTGTATACAACAATAGATAACTAATACCAAACAATCACAAGGGGTATAGATACTGGCTTTAGTGCTTATGAAGCATCCTGGAGCCTCCTCTGCTACTTGAGGCATTATCCTTTAGTTTGGGGAGGGTAGGTGATTCTGGGTAAATGTCTATTTATCAGTGAATGCAAAGTACTTTGATAATTTATCAACCAGTACAGCCATACTAGTTCTATACCAGTCATGTTTATGTGGTCTCAAGGCATTGGGAAGCCCACCTAAGTCCAGTTAGCAGTGCAGTCCTTGTTTCTCTCCACAAGTGCCTCCAGGTCCTGTGGCTCTCCTAACTACTTTTGGGTAATGTGGGCATTGGAGGTTCCCTCCTTATGCATATTTCCAGTCTTTTATTTTTCTGGGTCCTTTCACCTCCTTGAGATCCTGAGGAGACATAAGGCTTCTCTCCCTAGGAGGCTCCAAACTTGAATTTTATCAGCTCCCCTTGAGACTCCTCTTCCTTACCACTCTGGCCTCCATTCCCCAACCCTATGTGAACAATATTTCAGTCTCAAGGAACATACCCCTTCATCCTCAATGCTTTATTCCCCAGGCATTGTCTTGTGATTTTTCCAGAGGCACCTACATACATCCTCTCTGATGATTTTTGAAAACCAAAACCAGAGAGATGAGGTTCCTGACTTCCCAGTTTTCTCCCTGACACTCCCTGAGACAGTAAATTCAGGGTCTGGAGGAAGGTGAGGCAAGTTTCACTCTCAGAGAGACAGGCAGAAAAAGAGAATGTCATTTCTTACCTTAAAAATGTTATCCCACTGACTTGTGTCTAGAGAAATTGGTATCTGCCCACTAAAAAACTGTTGTATTAGCTGGGGCATGATTATTACATCAAAATTCAGCAGGCCCTCGTTATACCTGTTTGCTCTAATTCCATGATGATAAAGCAACACTTTGGTTTAATTTTCCAAGTACCTAGACAGGTACTTGAAGGAGTTACTTTCCTCACAAAACCTGTGAGGAAATCAAAAAGTATATTGATACTGTACTTCATATTTTGTATCTCTTTCCTACAGAGATCCTTGTCTGACTTCCCCAGACTGGGGTTAGGTGCCCTGCTCATATGCTCCATCCAGTATTCTCTCTCCCTAAAAGCACTTATCCCACTGTATTATAATCTTTATATATCATCATTTGTGTCTAGCACTAGACTCTAAGCTCCATTCAACATCTGTGTGTTATGTTCATGATCTGTCCCCAGAGACTCAATAATTATTTGTAGAAAGGCAGAAGCTCCATTAGATCAATGCTTACTTATTTGGGGCTTTATGACCCAGTAAAATTTCCAGGAAAAGGTGAAGGAGTCAATATAAATTGCCAACTTTATATTTTGCTAAGGGAGGACATTAAAAGCAATAACCACAGTTTAGCGTCAAATAATTTTATCTTAAAATTGCTATTTAACACCAAAAGAGTTAGATTCACTAAAGAATAGTCCCTGAGAAGGAGTGTTTAACCTCTTTACCAGAGACCAGTTACAACTTCTACCTGAATTGGCACCACATGGCAGACACATTTGAGAACTGCTGAAACTTCTTAAGTCCCTTCCTACTTTCAGATAGATAAGTCACGTAGATTTGAAATGATAATTCACCTGTTTCCAAGGGGGCACCTTCTAGATTTTTTTTAATGAAACACTCCCAAATAGCTAAAACTTGTTTCCTGTCCTTACTATCTGTGTCTTTAAGGAAAAAAAAAAGTCACTGAACATCTTGGCACATGATTCTCAGCTGGGACTTACTAGCCTCTTCAAGAATTTTGGATTCAAAACCCTGAGGGAGTGAACATATTAGAAAGTAAGAGCTACTGTAATTTTGTTTGTCTTTAAAACATGTTCAGGGAGGGGTTGCTCTAGTCTGATCTAAGAAGAAAAATAAAATTATAGTTGAAGGATCATCACATGACGCAAAACACTTCTGGCATGTTTATGTTGAATATAGCTCTTGTCTCATAAATTAAGCAAAGTTCATTTTTATTAAATTGCACACTAAAGCAACATAAATGTATTATTAGTGTTTCATTTTATGAATCAGAAAAGTTCTTGACAAAACAGTGGATATGTAAAGAGCATTTTCATTGGAACTGGAACAGAAGGTACTGTTATCACTTCAAATAGGTGTGGTATCGACAAATGGCAAAGACAATAAAGAAAACACAGAAGCCATGTTCTATTTTAAATGTCACTTATTTTGAGAACCCATGGGATAAATTACAGCAGCCTTTGGAAAAGCAGAGACATTAAAATTGGGAGATGGAAAAGATGAAATCAGTGATGATGTAATCTAGGGCCTTGATGACACAGGAGACTCCCTTAAAGATCGTGCCTGCATGCTGTGTCTGTTGTAATGCTTCAGACAAGGACAGATTTCTGAATCTGAATTGTGCCTTCACAAATATCTTTCTCCTTATTCTTATTTTTCTTTGTATTATAACTTTGTTGCTGTCCTGAGGGGAAAAAAGAAAGAGGCCTTAATATTCTGGTTTTAGTCCATTTTTTTCTTACCATAGTATACAGAATAGAATGCTGGAAGTAAAGGCATGTTATTTTCTGTTATAAAACAATTTCACAAGTAAATTTCACAGCCTAAGTCCAGCCTCTTAATTAAATAGTAGATAAACAATACCCACATGCAGGAATAAAAAATAGAAACCTTGTGAATTATAGATCTCTCTACATTATAAACTCTCCAGATGAATTATGCTATTTTTACATAGTGTTTTTTTGCCTCATCAGAATTCTTCAACATAAAAGAGTAGTACATTGACTCTGGTATGAAACACACCACATGTAAAATAAAACTTATGAAAAGTAATCTGTTTTAACATATTGATTGTCGCAATTATGATACTACTGAATGTATTAACTTAAGGAACAATTGAGTGGCCAGAAATGGTATTTATCATTATTATTAATCTAGCCTGATTCAATATGAGTGTAGGGCACAAGAGGTCCCATTTACACTATATATTTTTAGAAATGTAAGATAGTCTTGCAGGTTTTCATTTAGTTCATGAATAGCTAATAACACGTTGAGCCATTAATTTTGAACAAAAGTTTTCCCATTCTAAAAATGCTAGGAAATTAAAAAATGATGTTGATAATATCATTTTTTGAGAAGTGTTAATGATAAGAGTTAAATAGTTTTCCTATCAGGAGCTAAATTTGGTTTATTACTTACAAAAATTGTTATAATTGGCAGCATAATATCACTAAGCAGATACTTTAGTGTCAACACAGACAAGATTATCAACTTGAGTTGCATGCTAAGCACAATTAACTGAAAAACCAAAGTTCAACCAGAGTACACTGATTTGATTCTGAGAGTTCTCCAAAGTTTCAGATTATAGTCACCTTAGAGCAGTTGCATGAATTAAATAGACAATTTTTTAATTAGAAAAGATAAATATATTTTTTTCATTTGAGGGGGGAAGAGGTGTATATTACTCAATGAAGTTATAAAAACCCTTTCTGTTGAAAGACTTAGGTAGCTGAGCTTCTGAAATATGTCTTTGAATTACCAGTGGACAAGCCTATAAGGAGGCAATTGTTTCTGACGAAATTGTCACCAAGGGGTAGACACTCAAATGAAATTGTAGGCATGCAAATTGTGATCTGAATAAATATATGACACAAATATACAGACATGCCATTTCTCACAGCTACTGCTGAAAAGAAACTCTATGAAGTTTTTTTCTATTGCAGTTAATATATTAAAACACTGATATTCCTTGGAATCGTAAAACTTTGACTTCATTTCTTACTTTACCAACTATTCATAACATGACCTGGTGTAGGTCCTCTGACTATGTCATTTGAAAGAAGATAATAATACCTACCTTAGGAGGTTATTAAGAAGATTAAATGTGCAAATGGCTGTGAAACTATAGCACAATACCTGACACATGAATAAAATTAACTTTAAGTGGTTAAAAATAATCACTGTAATGAAGTCATCATGTCATGGACTAGTTCTATTTTGTTTTCCATTCATCATTCAGCTCTAGTAAAGGATGATCTGGCAAATTGTGTAATATTTCCTTGGCGACAGTTAAATAGAAGCCTGAGGTAGATTTGACAATAATATCTTGGAAGAAACAAAGATAATTGCTATTTGTTACATTTTTATCCACACTTCACTAATCCATCTACTTTAAATCTATAAAATCCGCAGGCAGTTTTTCTGAATTTTCAGCCAGATAGCCAGGAAACTCAGATGGTTTTTTAAGTTTATAAAATAAGCAACTGCCTACTCAAAACGAACTTGTCCATGGGGATGCCTCAGTGGCTCAGTCAGTTGAGCATCCAACTCTTGATTTCTGCTCAGGTCATGATCTCATGGTTGATGAGATCAAGCCCTCCATCGAGCCTCATGCTGGGCTCTGTGCTGACAGCACAGAGCCTGCTTGGGATTCTCTCTCTCCTCTCTCTGCCCCTCCCCTGCTCGCACGCCCTCTCTTTCTCTCTCTCAAAGTAAATAAATAAACATTAAAAAAAAAAAACACTCTTTAACTTGTCCATGAAGATGTGGAATGCAATGAGATTATAATCACATGTGTTCTCACATCTCTTCCCACACATAAAGAGTTTCTTTCTCCTTGGAATTTCTCCTTAATATCCTTAAGAAAAAAAGCCAAGGTATAAGTGTCATTTAACATAATTTTACTTTTTTCAGCTTCGAAAGGAAATGAAAGCAGTTATCAAGAAAAGAGCATATGGGATATTTTAATGACGGCTAACATAATGCTAACAAATAGCTCCTGTGTTAGAATCTAATGTATTTCTTCCAGCTCATCACTCATGCCAATCCTGTTCCTTAATACTTATCTACATAGGATATAAAATAGGTGGGAATGCAAGAATTTGCTTCACATAGTTGGAAATATAATTGTAATTTTAATCCTGTAATATAAAGCAAAACAACAATAGCATGAACAATAACTTCTGGAAACTTTTCCTGTGACACAGCATCTACTGTCATACCATCAATAGCCATAATGAAAATCAAGTAATAACTCACATCACCAGGGAATCATATTGGCCTTAAAATACTGGTCAATTGTGGGAATGTCTCTAGGATGAAAAATAATACTAAGAAGTTTCCTATAACTTCCCTGATTTAGAACTTTCATGTGTGTGAAGAAAAAAATTCAAGAACAAGAGAGACATACATTCTTATGCTTTTTGCATTTCACCACTTCATTTGGGATACCTGTCAGTCAATCCAATTTGGAGTGTCTATTTTGTTTGGAGGAACGGGTTAGGAGTGGAAAGAAACCTTTTGAGTCCTTATCAAGAGAGCTGGAAAGGTAGAGCAAGTGTGTTAGTCAATTTGCCTATTTGTTAATCTCTTCTCTCCTTCCACCGTCCCTGTCAGTGAGTGTCAGGTCACATGACAGATCCCCCAAACACAACCCACAGCTGATTGTATTAATTATAGGTACTTGACTCGAGCTGAACCAATCAGATTCATCTTCCAAACATTTGGAATTAGAATTTAGAAATTCTACTTAGCAGCTTTGGGCCATTTAGGGAGACCATGTAAAGCTGACCCTGGAATGACCATGTTTGAGCTTGCGTAAGTGAAACACAGAAATCTCCACAGAGAAAGAAAAAAATTGATTCAGGCACATAAAAAAATGAATAAATGAAAGTCTCTTTGGTCCTAGAGGGAGAGAATAGAGAGAATGAAATCAACAGCCTTAGATCTTGATGGCATTCTGTTTCCTTGTTCCAGTCTCTCAAAAAACCTGCCCCTGAGTTTTTTAAATAGTGTTTTATCCTTTAAATGAATTTCCCTTCATTAATTAATTAGTTTGAGTGAATCTGTATTCCTTACAACCAATGACTAAGGTAAGAGAAGTAAGCCTAGTCTTACTTGAAAACAAAGTTTTACAGAACTATATTCTTAAAGTTACTATTGTTAATTTGGTAGAATGTGTATGACAGTTTGGGTCTTTTGGTTTTGTTTTTGAAAGGTAGTATGTGTGTCGGGGCGCTTGGGTGGCTCAGTCGGTTGAGCGTCCGACTTCAGCTCAGGTCATGATCTCACAGCTTGTGAGTTCGAGCTCTGCATCAGGCTCTGTGCTGCCAGCTCCGAGCCTGGAGCCTGCTTCAGACTCTGTGCCTCCCTCTCTCTCTGCCCCAACCCACTTGTATTCTGTCTCTGTCTGTCTCAAAAATAAATAAACATTAAAAAAAAATTTTTTTAAATAAAAGGTAGTACATGTGTAAGTGTAAAGATGTCAAACAAAAGCAGAAATTTCATAAATGAAGGCATTAATCTAATGTGAAGTAAAATAAATATTATTTGATCATACTAAAAAAAAACTATTACAAATAGAGTCCAGCTTTACACTTAAAAGTTCTTTTATAATATTTAAAGTTTACATATAGATGAAATATGTACATCTTGACTGTTTTCTAGTCTCTTACCCCTTGTTATAATCTTGGATTTTCCTTTTTGTGTTAGATTTTTATTTTTATCAAATATATGTACATAGTTTTTATTAAGGCAAATTTTGCTGAAGTAATTATAATAATGCCTATCTTCTTCACCCAAACCAAGTACTGAATTCTTCTAAATGTATGTTTCCCTGCTATTTCTGTATTTCTAAATAATATTGTTTACTGTTACCTCAGTATAGCAGTGTCATTGCTGCCACTGCTTCTTTTCCCCTTTGCATTCCCTTTTTATATAGGGTTTACTTTTCTCAAACACCCAAATTTATTCAAACACGCAAATACATTTTGCCATCATAGGCCAACTAGAACACAGCAATTCTTCCTTCCATCTCTATAACCTTTCATTTTTTCTTGGATTTAGTAATTACTTAAAGTGTTCATTTGCCAGTTTTTATTATTCATTTGTCTAAATTTACTGTAGTTTTTCAGTACTGTTTTTGAGTGTTCAATCATCAATTTCTTCTTTCTCTGCTTTTAATTTCTCTTCTATACCCTGTTCCAACCTGGACTGTTCTTTACACATTTCAGTTCTAGGGAATTTTCTTGTGTAATTCTTTAGATGATTTCATTCCCTCCATTTTCTTGCTTGCAAGTTGGATCTTTTGTTGGATCCTCTAAATTCTTTGTTTTTCATCTCGTTTCCCATCTCCTTGACTTTTTTGCTCTACTTTTTGGGAAATGTCTTCAATATCATCTTCCAAATCTTCTATTAAATTGGTCTTTGGGCTATCTTATTTTTTATTCCTAAGCCTTCCTTGTTCCCTGTGTTTCCAATAGCATGTTGTTCTTATTTTAGTTAGCAGTAATCATCTGTTACCTTTCTGAGAATACTATGTAAAGTATGTTCTGCTCCTTTCAGTGTCTGTTTTCTTTAGATGTTTCATTTTCTCTTTATCGTGTCTAATGTCTGCCTTTCATGTTGAAGACTTTACTCAATGTCTTGTGATGCTCAGCTGTCTGTTTCATATTTAAGTATAAGTCACTAGAATGTTATATGGAAGCACTATGTGTTTATGATGAATAGGGTGTGGCTTTTTTTTTTTTTTTTTAATTAGGATCTCTCAATGTCAGTTTCATTAGGTCTTTTCTTTGGGGGTCATTTGATTCTCCAGAGAAGTATTCTCTTATTCTTCTAACTGGGTGGGTATATGTCTCAACATCTGTATTCCAGGAGCAGGGTCCAGAAGGGGGCCAGAATCCCACCAATCAGTATAAAAATTTTGACTTATCTTTTTGGCCTCAGCCCCATTTCCTTTCCCATACCTCATGTTGATTAGTGCTCCAAAGCCTCTGGGATGTAGTAAATTATCTAGAAGCTGAAGCATTGATATCCTCCAGGGTAGAAGGTGGGAAGAAAATAGGGAGGGCAATACTTAGCTTAGAAGTGTGGGGAAATAGATAAAATCTGAGGATCTAGCTACTTTCAACCATTTTCCTTGGTTTTAGCATTGAGTGTCACTACCAACTTCCCCAGTACCCTGTGCCTCAATGTCCTAAATCTTTCCATGTTTCTGTAGGGCAAATTAAACCAAAAAGAAAAATGGAAGAAGAAAAAAAAGACAAAAAACATGTTTTTTCTGGGTAACGTCCTATGTGTATACCCACGTTTTAGCTTCATTTACTGAACACCACTCTCCATCTGCTTTCTATCACCCAGAGAATTCCATTTAAATCTCCCATCATCTTTATCTCCCTTCATTTTTTTTTTTTGTTCTCTTTTTATTCCTTTACTTTATTGGTGCTTCAAGAGAATGAGGAAATTGATGCCTAGTTAATCAGAAGTTTTCTCCTCATTTCATGTAGTATAAATTTAGTTTCCCTTCTAAAAGATGGTTCTGCTCATCCCTCCTGCCAGGTCCTGAGTTTATTCCCAGGGTAAAATAATTCAATATGAAAAAACTAGCATGAAGAATTTTCCTGAATTTACATAAAGAAATTTCAATTACAATGTTTTATAGTTTTCCTTAATAAAAAGCAAATTAGCCAACAGGAAAAAGCACACCATAATGGTGGTAGCCACAGTTGGCAGAGTTGTGAATTTTTAGCCAGTGAACACACTGGCTCAGTGAGTGGAACAATGATTCAGTTAATATGATCAAGCTGAGTGGTGAAGCTCCAGGGACATCCCCAAAGAAGGAGAATGCCATGTGTTTGCCACTGATCCTATTAATGTGCTTTGCTCTTTAAACTGCAACCTTAAAAATAAAGTACACAATTTTAGTTTACCAGAGTCACTCTTCACTACTAGAAGTCATCTGAACTTTAAACATTGGCCAAAGCTTTCAAATTACTTTATCAGAGTTAGGAAAATCTGGTTGTAAACTATATACTAAATAATATCAGATTAGTTAGGAGAATAGCTTAGTGCAGTTTAACAAATAAGCCTGTCCTTTCTTAATTTCACCCCACTTCTGCCACCATATGATAGGTACAACCATTCTGCGGTCTTTGAAAAAACACTGTGTAACTGTGGGCTTAGGCCTAGGTCATTCTTCTAGATAAACCCTTATAATCTATGCTGACTTTTTGAGTCTCCCAAATCCTCGTGCACATAAATTGTCCTCTGCTATTCTTCTATAGATGTCACATAATGTAGTTAAATGGCCACTGTATGAAGAACAAGAGAAGTTTTAGACCTAGTCCTATTTTCTAAATTTCTGTGTCAGTTTCCCAGAGTTGTGTGACTCAAACAATAACAGATGTATGGAAATGCCTTGTAAGTTATAAAGAAATATGTATAATTCATAAATAAATTTCACCAATTTTAGTTTTTAGAGCGATACTGAGTGATAATTTTAGGAATGGGAATTTTAATTTTTGTAATAAAAAGAATTTCAATGGATTAATTTGATGGGCCTAACTTTTAATTAAGATTTTATGACTTCAGGGCCACCTGAGTGGCTCAGTCGGTTGAGCATCCCACTTCAGCTCAGGTCATGATCTCACAGTCCATGAGTTCGAGTCCCACGTTGGGGTCTGTGCTGACAGCTCAGAGCCTGGAGCCTGCTTCGGATTCTGTGTCTCCATCTCTCTGTGCCCCTCTCCTGCTCATGCGTGCTCTCTCTCTCTCTCTCTCTCTCTCTCTCTCTCTGTGTCTCTCTCTGAAAAATAAGTAAATGTTAAAAAAAAAAAAAACATGTATTATGACTTCAGAAAAGAAAAATACCAGAAGGCCTTTTCCAAGTTATGCATTTTTCTTGTAACTAGCTAGAGTGTTTTTTGGGGGGCCAAATTGTGACCCCCATCCTAAATTTATATTTTGGAGCTCAACCTCCAGTACCTCAGAATGTAACTTTATTTGCAGATAGGACGTTTAAAGGGGTAATTAAATTAAAATGAGTTTGTTAGGGTGGACCCTAAGCCAATATGACTGGTCTCCTTACAAGAATAGGAGGTTAGAACATAGAGAGAACACAGGGAGAGGATCACATCTTACAAGACAAGGAGAGAGGCCTAAGAAGAAACAACCCTGTAGACACTTTGCTCTTAGACTTGCAACCTCTAGAATTGTGAGAAAATATAAGCCACTTTTGTTAAGTGAGCCCTAGAAAACAAATGAACTGTTTTAGAGTAAAAAGAAGGAAATGTCAGTCATGTCCCAGACTAACATGCATCCTTTACTAGAAATTTCACTAATAACCAAAAGATTATGTCTTAGGATCTGAAAAATATTGGTAATTTTATTAATTTAATGTTATATTTCACACTATTCTTTATTGTGTTTAGTTTAAATTTTACTAATAGATAAATTGGCAATGTTTTATACCTTATGAATAAAGCTGCTGTATAGTCATGCATTCAGTAGCATCAGAGTACATATGATATTAGCTTTGTTTTTTTGTTTTACCAGATGAAATTTACTGAGCTAAAAGCTCGAATACAGCTAGTATGCAAGCCATTCTCCTGGCAATTTATATACGTACATATAAATTTATGTGCATGTATTTATATATACGTATATATAGTCAGTAAATTATAAAGGTCTAGGTGGGAGATACAAATTTAGAAGTCACTATCTTTGAAAAATAACATAGTTCTTCATTTATATTTAAGACCACTTGAATTTTTGAAACTGGTAGTTCCAGCATATTAGGTTATTAATATTTAGGTTATTATTTATTGATAAATAAAAATATTTCAAAAGCCTGAATAGTTTACTGATATAATCTTACTTGCTCCAATTTATGAATCATAGGAAAAGAGGACAACTGTATGTTATTTGACCTAAATATAACAAATGTCAAATATTATCTCCCTGAACATTGAAATATAATCTTCCTGTATATTTGTCCCAGGATATTTAATATACAGGGAGATTGTATTTGATATAAGTAACATAGAGTAAAAGGAATATTATCTTGGCACATCCCAGTTAATGGAATACCCTTATGGGATTTCTGGTTACTTTTTTCTTAGTTAAGAAAAACAATAAAGGGACATGGAATGTCCTATATGAATCTGAGTTATTTTTGCCATTTGGAATAGTTTTGCAGCATGCTGGAATTGCTTGGTCTTCAAGCAAGTTCTTTGGACTGAAAGGAGGTATTCTAGAATCTAGAAAGCCATTTTGTTTTATTATGTAGAAAAATAAAATATGTAGAAAATTAAAGGGTGTTAGTCTATTTTTTGAATAAAGACTCATAAGTCAAAGATAAAATAGGAATCTAAGAAAAGTAATAGTAACAAATGAACATAAGCTGTTTCCTGTAAACAGCATATATTCCGACTTCTCTCTTGTTCCTATTTGTGAGTTGTTTGTGCTTTTTCCTAAGACCAACCCCTGCACTTGATCGCCCAATTTCATGACTTTTTTTTCAATTCAGGCTGTCATTCCAGTAATTTTTCCCTCTCCTTTATTGTTATTTTTCTTTCTCACGGATTATAAGCAAGAAAACATCATGGCTTCTCACATCAGTCTTTTGTACTTTCCTTTCCCCAGCTATCTTTTATCAAGAACACAAATGGCATTCACCTTTCTAAATACATACACTGGTTCATTTTCTTTCCTCATCTTACTTAGCTTCAGAGCAACATTTTAATTCTTTTTATTATTATTATCATTTGAGAGAGAGTGTGTGTGTGCACAAGTGGGGGAGAAGGGCAGAGGGAGGGAGGGAGAGAATCTTAAGTAGGGTCCACACTCAGTGTGGAGCCCAACATGGGGCTCAATCCCATGACCCCGGGATCATGACCTGAGCAGAAATCAAGAGTCTCGACACTTAGCTGACTCAGACACCTAGACACCCCAAGAGCAGCATTTTAAACAGTGACTTTCAGGACACTCTGTCTATTGGTTTTCTTCCTACCCTACTGGCCACTTCGCAGACTCCTTTATTGGATCCTCAAAATCTTTTTGACCTAGCAACATTAGAATGCCTGAAAGCTGAGTTACTGAATATCTCTGTAATCTCATCAAGATACATAGCTTTAAATGTCATCTACCTGCTGTTGACTTCTAAGTTTATATCCCACCCCCTATTTCTCTTCTCTGACTTCAGACTCATATACATAACTGCTTACTTGACATCCTTAATTGGATGTCTAAACAACATTTCATACTAAATATGGTTAAAATTGAACTCTTAATATTCCATTCTTCAATCTGCTTTCAAACCAGTGTCTCCAGTAGTCTCCCCTTCCTCAGTAATGGCGACTACATCAGTTCAGATTTTCCGTCCAAAAAATTTTATCTTTCTCTCATACCCCACATCCAATCTGTCAATAACTTTTGGCTTTTTCTTTAAAATATATTCAGAATTTAACCTCTTCTCACCACACCTATCTCTCACCTGGATTATTGCAACTGCCTTCTTATGGTTCCTGCTTAACTCCTTGTTCTCATATAGTCAATATAAAAGCCAGAGTAAGCTTTTTAAAAGATAAGTTAGAGCCTATCATTTCTTTTTTTTTAATTAAGTTTTTAATTCCTGTATAGTTAACATACACTGTTATATTAGTTTCAGGTGTACAGTACAGTGATTCATCTATTCTGTACATTACTCGGCGCTCATCATAAGTGTATTGTTTAATCTCCATCACCTGTTTTCCCCACCTACTTCCCCTCTGGTAACCATCAGTTTGTTCTCTACAGTTAAGAGTCTGTTTCTTGGTTTGTCTGTCTGTCTGTCTGTCTCTCTCTCTCTCTTTGAATTTTTCCTTTGTTCATTTGTTTTATTTCTTAAATTCCACATATGAGTGAAATCATATGGTATTTGTCTTTCTCTGACAATATTTCACTTAACATTATACTGTAGCTCCATCCATATTGTTGCAAATGGCAAGATTTCATTCTTTTTTATGGCTGAATCCTCTGAAGATATATTTACTATATCTTCTTTATCCATCCTCTGTTAATGGACACTTGTGCTTCTTCCATAATTTGGCTATTGTAAATATTGCTGCAATAAACATAGGAATGCATGTATCCCTTTGAATTGGTGTTTTTGTATTTTTTTGAGTAAATACCCAGTAGTGTGATTACTGGATCATAGGGTAGTTGTATTTTTAGCCTTTGGAGGAACCCACCCCCCTGTACTCTTTTCTACAGTGGCTGCACCAGTTTGCATTGCCACTAACAGTACACCAAGTTTCCTTTTTCTCCACATCCTGGCCAACACTTGTCATTTCTTATAGATATTATCATGTCTTTATTCGGAAAACTTCCAACAACTTCTATCTCATTCTTAATATAAGGCCTTATAGCAGCCTGCTATTTTTCTTGACTATTAATTCCTCCTTGCCTCTGCTCTAGCCCCATTGGCCTTCTTATTCTAGCCTCTTGTTCATGAAACATGCTAGAAATAGTAAACCTCAAAGCTTTTCCCCTGGATTTTCATTTTTCCTAAAAGACTACTTCCCTGTGTCCTCCCACCTCTTTATCTAGAGATAAATTTGGGGAGAACTGACATCATAACAAGATGAGCTTCTAATCTATGAGTTTGATAAATGTTTTCACTTAGTTGTTCTTTCATTTCATTAATTAATATTTTGTAGTTTTCAGCACACAGATGTCATACATTTTAAAAGTTTGTCTCATGTTTTATGATTTTTATGCTGTTTTAAATAATTTCTTTCCATTTCAAATTGCAATTGTCCATGGCTAGTATAGTTGATTTTTGTTGATATTTTAATGTTCATTTATTTTTGAGAGAGAGAGAGGGAGAGACAGAGTGTGAACAGGGGAGGGGCAGAGAGAGGTAGAAACAGAACTCTCCAGGCTCTGTGAGCTGTTAGCACAGAGCCCCATGCGGGGCTTGAACTCACAAACCTCAAGATCATGACCTGAGCCAAAGTCAGATGCTTAACCAAACAAGTCACTCAGGTGCCCCGATTTTTGTTGATATTTTATCTGCAAGTTTACTCTATTCACTTATTAGTTCTAGAGACTTTTTGTAAACTGCAGGATTCCCTATGTTGGAGATCATGTCATCTATGAATAAAGAAAGTTTTACCTCTTACTTTATGATCTGGATTAATTGTATTTCTTTTTCTTATTTAATTTCACCTGCTGAAGTCATCAAGGCAATGTTAGAGTAATGAAGGGAACTCCCTTGCCTTGTTCCAAATCTTAGGGAGAAAACATTCAGTCTTTTACCATTAAATGTGACAGGTAACTCTAGGTTTTTTTGTAAATTCCTTTTATCAGGTTGAAGCAGTCCCCTTCTGTTCTTAGTTTGTTGAGCTTTTATCATGAGTGGACGTTGAATTTTGTCAAATTATTTTTCGATAGCTATTGAAAAGATCATATTGGTTTTCAGGCTTTTGATATTGTTAATTCCCATAGCCTTCATAAAATATGTTTTAGATATTCAAGAGGAGCAATGATACAGATTTTGATCACAGGGACCTTTTTTTCATTGGACAACTTTTAGAACTAATGATCTATGGAACATACTGGGAAATGCTAATATAGAAAATAAATGTATAACATGGACATAATCCTTTTTAAACTCATAGGATTATTAATGAAGGGTAACCAACATAATGTAGATAAAGCATTTAGCTTAGTGCTAAGCACATAATAAGTGCTCAAGAGATATTCAAACATTAAAAGCTAATTCATATATTAATTTGACCATGAATTCTGAATTTATTGTATGCTTATTCTTTCAATGTCACCTTTAGTAGCATTATAAATATTAACATGAAAACTAAAATGACTTGTTCAAAAATTATTGTTCCCATTGGTTTTTCTTAACCCTATAAGGAAAATGTATGTTCTGTCAGAATTCTAAAAAGAGTCATTATCACAGCTCAGATTCACCAGATTTTAACATTACCCTACAGAGGCCTGACTAAATTAAAAGGTGTACCTCAGCATCACATGATTATTATTTTACAAGTTGGAAATAGCTTTTGTGAAATTACTTCCAAGAGATAAGCATGCCTTATGAATGCTGATTCATAAACGCTTGTTCATAAGGATTAAGGCAACACAACAATTCACCCTTTCACCTTCTCATTTGCCTCATCACACATTTGGAAAAGCTTCAACTGTGTGCGTAATCTTGGAGATCAATATCTGGGCTTTAACCATCACTTCTACCAAAGGAAATGAAAACATTTCTAAAACTCATGGAAAACAAGGATATAATTGTTGAACACACACACACACACACACACACACACACACACACACACGTAAATACAGCTTTACCTTTGACTTGGAGAGTCCCAAACTTATTATTTGCAATAGTGTTATACAACCACAGATAACTTTATTGATCAATCACAGGCTGAGTTTTCATTTGGTTGATGTAAAGGATTTGTTCTTTTTAGTGTAAAAATTGCCAGGAAAGGAGAAGAACCAGACAATTACAAGTGACACACCAAATATCTCTTTCCTGTTACAAGTTTTGCCTTAAAACTAAGTAATTATGTGGGTCTGATGATTTGCCATCCCTGGGACAATAGTTTCCTGACATTTCAGGACAGCAGTTTATAATAATGCTTACATGTGGGTTTCATATTGCATGTTGTTAAAAGAATCAGTGGGTCTAGACTGGAGTTTATTTTTTAAGTACATGGTAATAATCTGCTATATTCCAAACAGAAGGGCGTCTATGCCTAACTCAAAACAAGAATAATTGAGTACCAGGAAGGAGCCATACTGCCTATGCTATTAGGAGTGGGAAGGGGTGAGTGGTGAAGCAGCAAAAAAAGATACATCAGGCCTTCATTCCTTAAGATCTGGAAATACATTAAGCAAAGCTGTTTGGATCAATAAACAACTATGTACCTGGTATGACTCTGCCTCAAAGTGGTCATAAAAGCCAGGAGACCAGTCTTACAGTCAAGATACCAAGGTTCAAGCCCCACCAGTGCCACTTAGATAAATTACCTTAGATAAATTTACTAATTTCTCTTGAGTTTTCTCAGCTGTAAAATTCTCATCTTATCTTAATCAATCGTAACTCATAGTTTTATGGCAAAAATAAAGTAACATGCAAAATATTTTATAAACTACAGATCACTATAATATTAAAATCTCTTTCTCAAATGTAAATGCTTAGAAAAAATTGCTATAGTCATCTTTTAACAACATCAAAGAAAGAAAAAGGGCCAAATTGTTTTATTTTTAAATCCAAGATCTAAATGGCTATAAATCTATTTCTTTGAAATATATATCAATATTTCTTGAGTTATGTAGTTGATGTAATGAATCTATAGTTTCTAACATTGTTATTTTTCCTCCCTGTGGTTATAAGCACTTATAACGTAGCCCATTGGCATCTGGCCAGTCTCCCCAGGGCTTGAAAATAATTGTTAGTGGCTTGTGATGACTTCAGCTAATGCCTTAAAAAACATAAGAGGAAAGAATTGGAAGTTACAAATTGGAAACTTCTCAGTTGAGAAAATTACCTATTTTCTCATATATTTTAGGGCTGTCTCTGGTCTTTCATCCATTTGTAGTCACCTAGATGAATCAGGTTACAAATGAGTTTTTCAAAGAGAATAAAAGTAAATAATAACACTTCAATCTAATCATTTGGATAGCTGAGATATTCTTTTAATTTTCTCATACCTAATGTATTTAATAAACATCTTTATCTTTTATTTTTCTTCATAATTATAGTTTATTTCTTTTGGCTTCTTATTTGAATCCTACAAGAGTATCCTAAGATACTTTCAGTAACCTTAAAAAACATTATTCCCCTACGGATATCTTAGCAACAGAGTTTTTTGGGTTGCTTTAAATGCTGGCTTCCAAGTGCCACTATACTGGATGCCTAATTTCATTTATGAATATAAAATCCATACTTTGGTGTTCATCTAACTTCTAAGTAAATGCTTTTAAAGTGTTGCTATGTTTTTAAAAAACTATCAGAACATTTCTGTTGAATGAAGCAATGACCGTTTTCACTGAATTAAGAACTCTTTAAGTAGGGTTCTTCTGAATTTACAAAATATTATCTCAAGAATATCCTTCTCCAGGCTCTTAAAACAGAAAACTACTTTTTAACTACCATGTTATTATATGCTGGACAAACAAAATGCCACATTTTCATTGCAGTCATGTGGATTTTAAAATTTAATTAGTGAGATTTAATTAAATGAGTGCATGGCTTCTATTAATATTTTGGATAACTCTTCTAATCAGTGAGATATCCTTAGATGAATGTTTTTGCTTTTATTATGCCTTATTAAAATGGTTAACGGTTAACTGTAAGACACATGCCAACAGTTTCATTTACATTAATGACTCTGTCTCAAGTAATTTCGTTTTCTTTTTGGCCACTTTTCTCTCACTCTATGCAAACTTTTAGTTTTTGTTTCCAATTTCATAAACATCAGATCATAGTTGGTTTCACTATTCTTATATTTCTTCTTTCTTTATTATCCATCCTTTCATTCTCTATGTAGAAATTACAACATAAAGTTTACTTTACTCCTAACTTTCTCTAAATGAACTCATTGGTCACAAACATTAACCAATTGAAACAAAACCCCATGAAATGATAATATTGTAAGGGGTGCTGCAGGTATCGCACAGGCTTAACATTTTTAAGTAAAAATTAGTGTAGCCAATAGATGGCAGAACCAGTACTCAAATCCAGGTCTTCAGACTCTGAGACCTACACTTGAATTCCCTCCTTGACTTATCAAAAAAGAGCCCTTATTCTTTCCTTAAAATTTTTTAAATGTTTATTTTTGAGAGAGACAGAGCATGAGTGGGGGAAGGGGCAGAGAGAGAGAGAGAGAGACAAACAGACACACAGAATCCAAAGCAGGCTTCAGGCTCCGAGCTGTCAGCACAGAGCCCAACGCGGGACTCGAACCAATGAACAGTGAGATCATGCACTGTGCCCAAATGGGCCGCTTAACCAACTGAGCCACCCAGGAGCCCTATTCTTTTTTTATCACATATGTAATACATGGTCATTTGTAAATCTTAGAACTTAGTCAAAAAGAAGAAAGTAAACAATAGCAAATCATAACCACTGTTATGGTATACACCCTTCTTGGTCTGTGCTGCCCAATATGGTAGCCACTAGCCACATACAGTATTTAAATTAAAATAAAATAAGTAAAAATTCTATTCCTCACTTGCTCTAGCCATACTTCAAGTACTCGGCAGCCAGAAGTAGCTAGGGACTACTGTATTAGCAGAGATATGGAACATTTCCTTCATCATGGAAAATTCAGGGGCACCTGTGTGACGCAGTCGATTGAGCATCCGACTCTTGATCTTGGCTCATCATGATCTCATGGTTCGTGAGTACAAGCCCCACATTGAGCTCTACTCTGATGGTGCAAAGCCTGCTTGGGATTCTGTCTCTCCTTCTCTCTCCCTCCTCTGCTTTCTCTCTTTCTCTGTCTCTCTCTCTCTCTCTCAAAATGAATGAACATTAAAAAAAAGAAAATTCATCCAACAATGCAATAAATGTAGACTTTTCATGCATAAAGAAATGCATGCATACACATGTACCAAGGTGTGCATATAAATATGTGTACATATGTATGTGTGCATAAACACATAAATTCATATTTTTAAGTATAAATGAGTCACACTGTTTGTAATATTTGTAATCTGATTTTTTTCACTGAACACAAACATTTCCCATGTTAGCATATGTAATCTGCATAATCACTTTAAAGAAGAATTGTTCATTGTAGTTGTATATCATAATACATTTAATAAGCTCTTCCATTTGTACTTTTAGATGATTAGCTTCATTTTAATGTGATACATAATGCTACAATGAACATCCCTATTTATGCAACTTTATACTTTTATCTAATTCCCTTAGGATGAATCTCTAGAAGGAGATTTTTTAGATGGAAAAGGTATGCACAACTTTAAGGCATTTACTATAAAGACTAACTTTATCTCAAGGAAAAAAAATAACAATGTACATCTTCACTAGTTATGTGAGAACTCACCTGTTACTCCCTACCCCTACTAACATAGGTATTAGTTTACTTTCTTTTTAAATTCATGAAGACTTAATTTACCTTATTTTTGGTTCATCAGTCCTCTCTGAAGCTTTATATCTAAGAAGGAGAATATCAGCTAAATAAATTGCATGGTGAAAAGAGTATGAACTAAATTTGGAAAAAGTTAAAATGAGTTTGAGTTATGTAATATATATAAAGCTGTAGGAATTATATATGTGTTTTTATATAAATTTTTAGAAATTATGTAAGTATAAAATATAAATGTAAAAGTATATTAAATTTTATATGCTTATGTACATAAATCTTCACACATGTCAACATTTATAATTAGGAATAACTTTCACTTAATACTTTAATAGGCTGTTATTATTTTCTGCAAACATCTTAATTATGACAAATTTGCCACTACACAGACCATTTTGAAACCACAATAATACATTCCAGGGTGTGTTATGCTGGGAAATTGCCATTCTGGGAAAAATGAAGTCACTTGGCCTTTAAATTGGTGCGTCAGAATGTTCAAGGAAAGTAATATCTAATGAGAAGGCATGTATTACAATAGCCACTTAATTATAATTCATTAAATTTCAGTTCCAGTAACACCTATTTATTCCGTGAGATTTTTTTAACTTGTGTTCTCTAAATAATTTTATTATTTTACTAGTCATTAAATTTATTTTCTTTAAAGTACCAAACTTAAAATATATGCCACAAGCTATAAAACAGACCAGAACAAAGCTTTTTCCTAACTGGTAGATTCTGACTAGTTCATTCCAGTTCCCTCGCCTGATGACTGATGATCTCTGCACTCTGAGCTCATACATTCTCAGATTTTGTATTTTATACCTATCCTATCACATGACCAGCATTAGTCCTTCAGTACATTAGTTCAAATTAGTTTTTCAAATGATATAATCATTACCTGAAAGCCCTGAGAGAATGGAATGCAAGACAGGTAAATGTTGATGAGAAAATAGATGCTAAGGGCTATAAAGGGCAGAGCTCTATAGTAGGAGTGAGGTTATTGTAGTGGATGAAGGGAGGGCTATTTTTAAAAAATTAATGTTTTTACACGAAACTGGCTCATTTTGTAAGATTTAGGATGAAAAGCATTACAGTGTTGTTGACATTTAATATGGTAAGTTTCAGGGAGAAAGTGAGATGGGGGTGCTTTGATGCAGAAAGGAAAGTATATTTGGTAGGAAGATATGAAGAGGGAGATATTCCAAGAATAGAGATTAAATAGTATGCTTCATAGGCGGCACCTGGCTGGCTTAGCCAGCAGAGCATGTGACTCTTGATCTCGGAGTTGTTAAGTTTGAGCTCCACACTGGGCGTAAAGATTATTTAAAGGTAAAATCTTTTTTTTAAAAAAAGTATGCTTTAATACATTTAGGTTTGCAACACAGTCACTTGAAAAGGAAGTGAATATTTATGTAAACATTCTATGTTTCCAACTGTAACACCAAGGTGATTAAGGGAAAGAAGTTTTTCATAAATAAAGGCAAAAGATCCTTGTTATATTAATGAAATTATTTAGATCACAGATATTTTAACTCCTAAGACCAAAGATGAAATTCAACACTTTCCCAAAATAGAATTGTGTCTTGGAGAGTTACATTACAGCTGAACCACTCTCGTTGATGATTAGAAACTTAACCTCCAGAGTTGTCTTCTGATGTATATCAATAGCAATTTGTTAGACAAATTATAAAGGATTCCAGAAACTGTGACTATTGATTCAACATATATATTTTTTAAAGCCTCTATACAATAATGATTAGTAGCAATCTTATAAGGTGTATGCATTACCTTTCAGTGCACAGGTTTAAAATTTATCATTCCTTTGAGTGATGGCTTATTTTATTGTTCATGCTCCACTTGTGCTAATCTATTATCTAAGGATAGCTTATGAAGCAACCCTGGAACACGAAGTAATTTTTCCATGTGCACTTAATTAGTGTGATTTCTAGAAGTTCCCACAAGTGCATGTGATGTACTTTTAAGTAAGCAATCTCTCAGAGGGAAAAAGTCATAGCAACATGCAATTGAGAATAATTGGAATATGATTTTGTGTTCTTATAATAATTATGCCATAAGTATAAGATGGGGACATTAACATTTGATTCAGAACGTAAGAAGGGCATAATAATAAATCACTTAGAGAAATTTTTAGTTTATAAAAGCTTAATGCTCGAGAAAAGCATATAAATTCTCATTTTGATTTTTTTAAAAAAAATTAACAATGTGCCTCTTAAAGTTCCTTTAGGAAGATAAACTTTACTTGTAATTTAAAATTCTACCAACCCACAGTTTGATTTAAATATATTTCTTTTTTTTTTTAATCTTTTTTTTTTTTTAACCTTTATTTATTTTTGAGACAGAGAGAGACAGAGCATGAACAGGGGAGGGTCAGAGAGAAAGGGAGACACAGAATCTGAAACAGGCTCCAGGCTCTGAGCTGTCAGCACAGAGCCCGATGCGGGGCTCGAACCCACAGACCGCGAGACCATGACCTGAGCTGAAGGCAGACGCTTAACTGACTGAGCCACCCAGGCGCCCCAATTTAAATATATTTCTAAAAAACTGTCATTACAGAAACCTTTGTTTGTTCAGAAGAAATTAGAAGTAATTGAGAAAAATTTTACCCATCTTCCAATTTTGGACAGGCAGTAAATGTCTTCATGATACTGAGTAATTCAAATAGATACAAAGAACAAAGGTGCAAATATCTTGTGTGTTTGGGAGGTGAGGGATTAGAAAAGGAATAACCTTAAAGTCTTCAGAGAGGAGATATGATACCTAAACACTTTCAAAAAATGAATGAGAGGTGGTTATGCAGATAGTCATAAAAATTAGTAAATACTGAGCTCTCCCCTGTGTTATGAGACTCTGTTCTAAGTGCTATGCATGTGTTAACTACTTTAGTCCTCAGGATTCTATGAGGTGGAAAATATTATTATCTTCTTTTTACAGTTAAGTAGGGCATCTGTCTTAAAGACTCTCAGCTAGTAGACTTAGAAGCCAAAAGTCAATCTGAGAAAGTCTGACTCTAAGTCTCTATTAAAGGCAGAAGGAATGGCCTTTAGTTTCTCCCCCACTGAATTCCATTCTGTCAAGAATAGTTAAATTAATTAAAGCTCCTCATCTCTACCTCTTTTCACCCCTTGTTTATACTTTCCACAAATTCCTCATTTTCTTGTTTTTTTTTTTTTGTTTGTTTGTTTTTTTAGAACTTTCATGTATGGATAAACCAAAACTCAGAAGTTTAGGGAAAAAATATTTTCCTCCTCAAAAACCTTTTTAAAAAGCTATTATAAATCAAAAGGCTTCATGTTTTATAACCGCTGTGACTGAAATAGGCAGAATGCCGATTCCATCTTTTTGTCTCATTCATGCTATAGCAACCCTAATCCTCCCTGAGACAATGGGGGCCTCTCAGTGAACAGGGAGTAGGGCACAAATAGGAAGGTAGGAAGATAAAAATGTGTTTAGAGAATTCTAAATATTAAAAAATGAAAGTAGTTTCAGGTTATCATTAGTACTAAGATGAAAGAAAAATCTGGGTGAGGAAAAAGAGAGAAAATGGAAAAAGAAACTTTAGGGAGGTGGTCAGGGAAATCCTCCGAGAGGGTGGTCTTTGCTCCTTGACCCAAGGTTGAGGATAAGCAAGCACAGGGCAACAGCTGCAGGAAAAGCAGAGCAGTCCAGGAACAAGCGTAAAGGTCGGAAAAGAGCAAACCCTCCAAGGAAGGGAAAGAAAATCAGAATAGCTATGAGCAATGGAGAGATGATGTGAGGAATTAGAAAGAGATCATTAGGCAGGGCATTTTAGAGTATGATAAGGAATTTGAACCTTATTCTAAAAGGAATGGAAGCCACTGAAGAAATTTAACCAGAGAAGAAGCACAATCTTGTTCCCATTTAAAAAATATAACTCTGTGGAGAATGGAGTCTGAAATGGACATGTGCCAGCTAAGTGGAGCTGTCAAAGATGGAGGTTTAGGTGAGGTTTAGGAGGTCTGTGCTGAAGATGTTTAGAGCCCTAGAAGTGGTTAAGATTGCCTAAGGATAGAACCAAGATGGAGAAAAGAAGACAATCCAGGACTAATTCCTAAAATTATCTAAACTCAAGAGCTTGGGTAGAGGAGAGGCTAGCAAGGTCCAAGCAAAATTTAGACTCTCTCTAGCCAGCCGAGACTCAGTTGTTACAAAGCATGAAGTGTTGATGCCTATAACTTTTGAGCTTTCATGCTCATCCAGTCTATTATCATGAAATGTGACTTTGTCAGTATAAGATTTTAATTTTAGTTTGTATCTTTGTCTTGTAAACAACTGAACAAATATGGATTGGGTTAAATTAATGGTATTAGCAACCAAATTTTGGCCAGCACACATCCATATATATTAAGCAATGTAATTATTAAAGAGGTAGGGCTGCGGAATATACCCAATGCCTTTTTAAATGTCCAAATCTCAAAAATGATGATTTGAACATTAAAGGCATCCATTATCATGATGAAGTCAATAAGAGTTCAATTAGCCTTGGTATTCTCGTAGGAGAATATATAAACTATCCACAATATATAAAACACAGGCTTTCTAGAAAGATGCTGTATACTGTCTGGTTGTCCAATTAAGCCAGTCTACATGAACTTTAACTGACATTTTTTCCCTCAAGCTAAATTTTATTACTTGCAAAACGTTTATTTTTTTAAAGTTAGACCTAATGTGGGGTAAAGTGTATTACAGAAAACACAATGACACAAAACAGCAAGAGTAGTTTCATTTGATGTATAAATATCATCATAGAAAAAGCAACATATTTATGCTGTCTCCTTTTTTGAATTTCAGTATCAAATTAAGCTGGATAAAATGTTCCAAATTTTCTTCAGGCAAAATCTTTTTGTTTTCTTAAGCAGCAGTTTTCACTTAATACGAAATATCTCTGTGGCAAATGCCCAGATTTTACATTAACACATGTAATTTTCCAGAAGAAATGTCAAATCCTATTGCTGGCCCTTTAATATGGATTGATTAGATGCAGTGTCAAGAGTTGTATTAAGAACATCTGAAATGAAGAACGCCTAGAAAAGTGGGTGCATCACTGGTAACATTAATATTTTGTTTCGGGGGAGGGACTGATTTTTGCTAAAGTTGCACATTTCTCTGGGCTTGAATGGATTGGGTAGAATTTCAGACTGAATGATGAAGTACAAACACTTGCATTCAGATTCTTTGTTATTTTACACATGTATACATGGCTGTCAAGGGAGTTTCTGGTTCCTTGTGATATTCATTAGTGTTGGGGTCTCTTAAATCATCCAGCTGTAACATATAGCAATAGATGTGTGCATCCAATTCCAACACCTCCAGGTCATCCTACAACTCTCATGGGTCACATTTGTCAAAGTTCTCTGAGACTTTTGGACCTGGAGTTTTGTCTTCTTCAGTCTTAAAGTAACAACCATATTGTTTTACTGCTCCTGATTACATTTTAATTTTATACTAGAAGATTCTTTCTCCTTTTTGTGTAAAATTTTCCAAGACTGGATCATATATGTAAAATAACCAATGGTATTTACCTTTTTAAGCTATAAGCTAAATAAAATAAAAACTGTGTTCACCATAAATTGACCTAGAATCTGATTTCTAGCCACTATGGTCACAATTTTTTTAAATATTTTTATTTTTAGAGAGAGAGCATGAGCAGCAGAGAGGGGCAGAGGGAGAGAGAAAGCATCTGAAGCAGGCTCCATGCTCAGCACGGAGTTCAGTGCAGGGTTCCATCCTGTGATCCTGGGATCATGACCTGAGCCAAAACTCAAGAGTCAGATGTTCAGCTGACTGAGCTACCCAGGTGCCCCCATGGCCACAATTTAAAGTTTAATATACACTCACCTACAACCTAGAGTTAATTTTTCTTTTTCTCTTCTCTTTTTCATCAGAGTCACAGATGGAGAAGTTGGTTTTGTATTTTGTAGATATAAAACATTAGGGCATTTTAAAAAACAGATCTGCCTCTATGCTGTACTGCCTCTTTTCTTTCTTTTTCTCCCAGTGAAATTCCTCATATTTACCTTATCTCCTATACAGGTTGCTACAGTATTTTCTATGACGCTAGCTTGATTATTTAATATCAAGTATTTTTTGAACAGCCACTGTGTGCGAAGCACTGGTTTAGACTCTGGGATTGTACCAAGAGTCATAAACAAGTTAGATTGACTTCCTCTTGCTATGGAGCTTGTGAATTCATGGGGAAAATAGACAGATGGTTAATTACATTCTAGGGTATAAGTGCTACGGTGGTGGAAACACAGGTTCTAGAAGAACACATAGACAGACTTCCCCTTAAACAACCTGTGGGGTCACATTCCCTCTGTATAATTCTACTTTATTTTTCAGGAACTTTCCGTACCTCCACTACTTGCTAAATACCACCATTTCTTTTCTATAATAATTTTGCTTTTATACATAATTTTACTCTCGTACTAAAAGTAGCATGTTAATCTTTTAAAGACCCTTCTCCTATAAGCCTACGGGGCGCTTCTCTGTGCAGATTCATTAATGTGGAACACATTTCCTCTTCCTCTGCACCATCTGCTAAGTGATTTGATGTTGTATCATTTTTCAAATGTCTTTATTAGGAGCTGATGCTTATAGCAGTTTTTCCTTGGAGTCTGAGCAGTCTTTTCTAAAATGCTGTAAGATACCAGTGTTCCAGAAGAGAACAAGGAGAACATCCCTTGGATTCACTAAGGAATCACTGTACATTCTGATCCATTATGTCTGATGTTCCTGATTATTTACTATCAGTATATGCCCATTTGTGGCCCAGTAAGCTGATTCAAAATATTCATGTTTATCCTTATGACTTTATCTCAGGAGGAAATGACTGAGTATTTCAAGTTGTATAATAATCCTTCAAGGTAACATTTGATATAGGTTCCAGACTATTTGGCTAATGACATCATTAAAAAAAAAAAAGCTGTTGAGGCGCCTAGGTGGTTCAGTCGGTTAAGCATCCAACTCTAGGTTTTGGCTCAGGTAATGCTCTCATGGTTTCACTGGTTCAAACCCTGCGTCGGGCTCTGCACTGATGGTGAGGAACGTGCTTAGGATTCTCTCTCTCTCTCTCTCTCTCTCTCAATCTCTCTCTCCCTTTCTATCCCTCTCCCACTCACAGTCTCTGTTTCTCTCAAAATAAATAAAGAATAAAAAAATTTTCTTTAAAGCTGTCATTTAGTAAATCATCCTCTATACAAAGCATTTTTACAAACGTTGTTGTTGCAACCATGGCGTTTAGGTATTTGTATCTTCATATTTTGGAAAAAGAAAGTGAGGTCCAGACAGATTTATACCTTGTCACCCAGATAGAAAGTGGCAGAGAGAAGCCAGACTCTGAGTGTCGGTCCCTGGCTTCTTTTACATTATAACACACTACCTCCCTATTAAGCAGTCTCAGATTTGTTCTGGTCCCGAGATCACTGGCGAGACCACTGGAACCAAGACTTACAGGTGTTAGGTGCCCCTTTTCCCCAATGGTTGGTATATTTAATTAGCATTTTACCTACTTGAAGTCAGAATACTCAAAATGCAACCTTGGATACTTGTGTTATGACTGAGTTGTGGTAAATTCTTTAACTTCCATCATAGATTTTAACAGATGTTTACCAGTCCCCCTTCTTTCTTGTGCCTCCCCTCCATTCCCACTCCCTTGAGACCACTTGCCTGACCATAACAATACTAATAATGATTGTATCAGCACATACATGACACCAGGCACCATATGCCACCTTCCACGTAAGATTCAACGAATACCACTGAATCATGCCCAAGCCCAAGCTGTTATACACTCAGACTGATTTTGATTCCTGTCACCTTCCCTTGAGACCCAGTCTACAGCTTATCCTAACTCCATCTGCATTATCCTGGTCTTGTTCTCTATTTCTTCCTGGCCTCCTAATCAAAAAATAATACAACCATTGCCAAGTGTATATAGGTTTTAACTGGAAGGGAAAATGGAAATGTATATATTACTTCAGACTATACTTTGTTGCTCAGGTTATTCTTATCTATTTTAACTTACTTTTCCACTTTTGAATGGGTCCTCCCTTCACATTTCTACCAAATTTTTGTTTCTGAAGCTTTACTTCCATCACATCATGCATACAACAGTTTTGGAGTCTCCTGTTACCTAGATGTTCCTAGTCTGATCAGCGGAGTCCATTACAATTTGATTAGAACTGCATATACCTCAGTCAGATGGGCCTATTCCCTACCCCTCCCACCTCAGCCAGCCTCAAAACCATTTTTCATTTCATTGAATCTACCATGAATGCCTCTTCTTGTTCTCTCCCCTGCTTATCTATTTTCACCCATCCTTTCAAGTCCAAATTTTATCTACATGCACGTCCCCTTCTCCATGATCAGCACACACTAATTTCCCAATATAGAATTCATTGTCTGTGCTACTTCTTAAAATATACAGTTTCCTAAATCATGAACTGAACCAAGTGATTTTCCAGGCTAAGACTTTTCAATGGCTTTCCACTGACTTTAAATCAAACTCCAGTTTCCATGCCATTGGCTTCAGGACCAGGTATGATTATCCTTTTCTACCTCCTCTTTGCCAAGTTCTAATTGATTCATTCCTTCATTGAGAAGTGAAATGGGGATTCAGAACTCCAAAGGAAAGAAATCAGCCAAAAGATTTTTACCAAAATTCTTCTTATTATTTTTATCTAACTTAATATTAAATAATAAACTTTTGCATATATAGTTCCTCAAACCTCAGCTGGTAAGATGTCTTTATGTCAGAAGTTGAGACAGTTGCAGTTACTGATCCTAATCCCACTCCTCCACCACAGGTAGAATAAAATTCATCTATGATTAAATTCTATGAACGTGCTGGTAATTTCTTCCAAAGATTGGAAGGAGTACAGTGTTATCCATTGGTATCCAATTACCATGTTTCTTATATGTAACACTGGAAGGTGGGCTTTCACCATTTTCTAACTTAATAAAAACACAAATCAGGAAGGATACATGCTTTTTTTAACAGAGAGTGGGATTTAAGAACTTTATAAAACAGCACATACTTAATTTTTCTTCCTTTATTGTAACTTCATAAACTATCTCTTGGAACAAAATGATTGGATCTTGTGCTGCTTGCACTACTATGTTCGGAGAAGCAAAGTCAGTTTTCCAATCTCATCACTTCCCAAGAAGGAAATATAATATGGAAAATACCCAGAAGTTTCCATCTGCAAGCACAAAGGATCTTTTGCCCTATCTCATGTCTCTGGCTGCTTACTGTACTTAACCACACTGGCTTCCTTTCTGTTTGTTGCTCAAGAGGGCCCAAGCTGTTTCCTTCCTCAGATCTTTACATGCCTGCCCAGAACATATTTCCTTTCATCTCTTTTCATGGTTAATTCCTCTCTCCTTTTTGGTGTGTCACCTTCTCAAATAGACCTTCACTGATTACCCAACCTAAAGGAGGCTTTTTCTTTAATCTCTGTTTTAGCAACCTGATAGTTTCTTTTATAGAACTTCTCACAACGTTAAATGATTCTATTAAATCATTTGCTTTTTAAAAACTTTTTTCCTACTGTAGAGTTTGTGAAAGCTGATCATGTCTGTTTTATTAACTATTAACTAATTTATTAACTATTAACTACTGGGCACTCAGTTCACAGAATTCACAACTACTAAATACCTATTAAATGAATACATCCCATTTTTCAATTTTAATTGAAATTGTTGCTTTTTTGTGCCTAAGTATTGATTCCTAAATTATAGTGTAATATCTTTAAAGAAACAGATCTTAAACCTCTTTTTTTTGTATTTTATTTTATTTTATTTTATTTTATTTTATTTTATTTGTTATTTTAAAAAATTTACATCCAAATTAGTTAACATATAGTGCAACAATGATTTCAGGAGTAGATTCCTTAGGGCCCCTTACCCATTTAGCCCATCCCCCCCCCACACAACCCCTCCAGTAACCCTCAGTTTGTTCTCCATATTTATGAGTCTCTTCTGTTTTGTCCCCCTCCCTGTTTTTATATTATTTTTGTTTCCCTTCCCTTATGTTCATCTGTTTTGTCTCTTAAAGTCCTCATATGAGTGAAGTCATATGATTTTTGTCGAGAAACAGATCTTAAACCTCTTAATCAGGTGTTATAAATACTTGTTGGATGATATGGCATATTTCTTTCTTTGTTTATCAGAATTTCAGGCCTTCATACTGTTTTGAAACTATTTCATTACAATGTTGGCTGAAACAGTATTTCATTACAATGTTGGCTGATAGCTTCTCAAAAATTAAAGATTTAGGTGTTTTATAGCTTGGAGCTCACACAATTTGTGGGAACTAGTTGAAAGAAAAATAATAGATACAAATTAGGTACTGGTCCTTAGCAGGGACCTGTAGGAGTGAAGGGAGTGTAAAATCCAAGCTTCATTTAATTCCACGATAAGCTTGCCTCTGGTAACTGGACTGAAATCTTGATTGCAACATGTTTCTTTTTCCATTATGCCCACCGTGTTTGCAAGACACAATATTTGAGCCACATTCATCTCACAGATTATTCTGTCTGACACGTGGTGCAGCCCCACCCTTTCTCCCCACATCCATTGCTCTTGTTTACTGTGTTCAACAAGATGCCAATCGGATATCAGTATGGGAAGCCAACCTCACCAAGACAGCTGTTAGTACCCTGGTACCAATCTAATGAGGTCAATAGTTGTGTTACCACTGCTCTAGCTTTACGTTGGCCTGAAAATCTTATTCTTCCTCTCTTTCCAAAAATTTTCCCCAAGACCCAAGTTCTCTATTTTTTTTCTTCCTTAACTGTCATTCTACATCATGAATTGATGACTATTTTATTGGCAATAGTAACTATAAATAACTGGAACTAAACTGGAACTAAAAACAAACAGTAACTGTTTATTTTTACCTCATAGCACTTGAACTTTAAAGAGCAAGGGTAAGACAAACGAGTAGCAACCACTACATTGTTCGTGTGACTTTTATTTTCTAGCTACTCAATTTCAGTACTGTAAGGTGGTTTCAGTTTTACTGATGAGGCAATAAAGTTAAGGAAAAAATGGGAATATACTAAATATGTCACTGAGAATTAGAATTTCTCAAGTAAAATTTCTTTGCAGCAGCAGAAGGGCAGCCCTCTGCCCTGCTGTCCATATTTTAGGCCAGTGAATTATTGGCTTTCATAGTGAGCTGGAGTTCAGTGGGTCTGGACATGATCTGCCAGCTGTGAGGCAATGTTTAGGTTAAAAGATCTGTGTCAGAGATTGGGAATGCTGAAACATGGGTAAAAAAAAAAATAAATGCCTTGAGAGGTATTCACTTATAGAGAGCATATTTATCCCATAGTATACCTTGCTAGTCTGGGGAAATCCAGAGTTTTAACCTCTAAGGCAGCAGTTGAAGCAGAATAATGGAAGTGATGAAAACACAAAGGAGAGGGAGGGGCCGGGACTGGGGTGTTCAAAGGATTGTGATGTTTTGTTTTGTGAGAGGAGCCTTCAGTAAGAAACCAACAATGGGCTCTGTAAATGTTTTTATTTAGTCGGTATCTATTATATGCCAGGTACTGTGCTCAATGATAGGAGTGTAGCAATGAGTAGAACAGGAACATAGAGGATAGTAGGAAATAAACACACTTAAAACAATGCGTGCTATAGTAAGGGGTTATACAATATAGTGGCCACACAAAGGAATAATAACTCCTTATTGAGGATCAGGAAAGATCTCACAGAAGAGAATCTCCTGTGCTATAACTGACACACTGTTGACCACTGACTTAGTCAAGTGCTCACAAAAGCAGAACACAAGACAATGATTTGGGTGTGATCCCAGGAAGCGCTGTGAGGAAGTGAGACACTGAAGGGAGGAAAGTCCACGAATGGTGCATAAATGAGCGGACTGCCACTCTGGGCAAGTGGGGCTCCACCTTACTGGTGACTCTCTGGGAAGTTGTGTGGAATATGCCTCGAAAATGTTCCGTTAGTCAGGGGAAGCTGGGGTATTTACCCATCACCTCTGTCTTCCTTAGTTGAGGATTCCTCCTGATACAGCAAGCTTCCATAGGCAGAGAAAACTCTCAAGCAGAGTAAAATAGGAAGTCATGAGTGTGTGAGGAAACTCAGCAGGAGTCCACCAGAGTAAGCCTGTGGAGTATGATTGGGGCACCAACAGTGTCTCCTAGAACTGCCTATTCAACAGCTATTCTCGCTTCTATTCCTTGTTAATAGAATTCAAGTTTTGTTCAGGTATTTGAAAGTATAGTAACCCATGGACCCCTCTCTAGCTCGAGTGAATGTTGATTAGTGTAAACCAGTCCTAATTACTCCATTTCTCTTGTCAGTGATCTTAAGCATTAAACACTGGCCAATAAAATGTATTGAGATGTTTGCTGGGAGCCTTCTGGGAAATTTTTTCTCAACTTTAAAATGGGACAGGGGCAGGGATTAACCTTTCTTCTGCTGCTTGATGTGGATTTGTGAGGATTTGATGTTTCAAGCTGATGCAGCCATCTTGCAGCCATGATTTAAAAAAGAAAAGAAAAAAGAAAAAGCCTAACAACAAGATCCAACATGTTGAGGATGGCAGAAGGGAAAGAAGGAAACAAATCCCAGATCTTTGACAAATTCTTTGAGCGGCTGAATTCATAACTTTGGGCCAACCTGCTTCTGGACTTGTAGAAAACTAAAATAATAAGGGTGAGTTTACTGACTGAACGAAGGGTATATGGAGAAGAAGAAGAGGTTGAAGCTGACTTACTGAACTGGTGGAATGTGGATGGTAGATGATGGCTCATCAGCTGTTTACCTGTTCTCTCAACAAACTTAATGTCTTCTACATGGCTTTAAATATTGTTTCCTGAGGGGCGCCTGGGTGGCGCAGTTGGTTAAGCGTCTGACTTCAGCCAGGTCACAATCTCGCGGTCCGTGAGTTCGAGCCCCGCGTCAGGCTCTGGGCTGATGGCTCGGAGCCTGGAGCCTGTTTCCGATTCTGTGTCTCCCTCTCTCTCTGCCCCTCCCCCGTTCATGCTCTGTCTCTCTCTGTCCCAAAAACAAATAAAAAACGTTGAAAAAAAAAATTTAAAAAAAATAAAATAAAATAAATATTGTTTCCTGGAACCACCCCCTCTCCGTTTATAGATTTGTAACAGGACAGAATGACATCCTGGATCACAGTGGACTGAATCATGTCTTTTGAACTGTGCTTTCAGACCTCGCTGTTGAATTACTTTTTCCACTTCCAGCCTCCACTCCAATCCTGGCTTCTTGTCTTTCCATGCTAATTAGCACAGTGGAGGTCTCAGCATTATTTGCTCCAATTCTTGCCCTTGTAGAAACAAGTATATATTTGGAGCATGATATGAAGTCTCCACGGAGGGAGTAAATGTCACCATGTTTTTAAAGACTAGGATTTTGGAAGATAAGGTGTAGAAGTTTTAGGTTGCAAAGGGCTGGGATTCTAAATTCACTATCTTTTTGAGGACAGTTATCTAGCAGAGAAATAAACGTAACTATTTGGGGAGAAAGCCTATAGATGGTGGAGGACACTAAGAGAGGACAACAAGACAAAACAGGAATCTTGGGATTTAGATACCAGGGCCCCATCCTCCACAATTATCCATAGCCAAAAAAAGTGCCTGGATCTATGGAACAGCAATAGAACCACTGTAAGGGGGATAGTTCTGCTAAGAAGCCATGTCAACCCCAGAAAACCTAGGTTATAGAACCTCACCTGAAAGGCTACCCATCCAATAGGAACACATTTGTTTGTCTTCCTAACATTTAGGAAGAATAATACATATTTTTAAATAGCTATCTAGAAAAGTTAGATCTTTATTCTTGATAAATTTTCCAACATCTGATAATTTTCTGCCTTATACTCAAGGAAGTCTGAAAATGCAGAGGGTACATTTGAGATAATTATGGATAAGAGGAGAAAAAACTTTTTTAATTTATTCATTCAAAAAGCATTTATTAATATGAACTATGTGCCCAGCATCAGTCAAAGGGAATACTAGCATGAACAAGACTGCCTTCATGGATGGGGCTTATATTCTAGTGGAAGAAACAGACAACAAACAAGTAAGCAAATAATATAATTTCAAAATGTGGTATGTGCTAGAATGAAAACAAGCAGGGTGATGTGTTAAAGAGAAACTGGGGCAGGAACACAGGACAGAGTGGAGGGACTTTATTTTATTTTATTTTTTAAAGTTTATTTATTTTGAGAGAGGCAGAGACAGTGTGAGTGAGGGAGGGTCAGAGAGAGAGGGAGAGAGAATTCCAAGCAGGCTCCGTGTTGCCAGAGCAGAGACTGATGTGGGGCTTGAACTCATGAAACCATGAGATCATGACCTGAGCCAAAATCAAGAGTGGGACACTTAACTGATGGAGTCACCAGGTGCCCTGGGACTGTATTTTAGAAAGAGTGGTCAAGGAAGATTCTCAATAGAGGTAAAATCTCCAGCCTTGGTATGAAATAAGGGAGAGTGGTAAGGACTGAGACTGAAAGTTAAGCATTAGAAGGAAAACGTCATTGAAACATTTTAGATAAGAGCGTGATGTGATTTTATTTACATTTTAAAGTTATTTACATAAGCACACACATAGAAGTAACAAAATATTTGTTAGAATGCTATTGCAGTCGTCTGAGTGTCAAATGGCTCTTGAGTTAATTAGTTAAACGGAAATAATTGAGAGCTATTAGAAAATACCAGAAAAGGTTACTTATTCCTTCATTTTAATGAAGTAGGCTTTAGCTCAAGTAAAACTTCATGTTTTTGCATGTGTGGTGAAATACCAGCTAATCCTAATTCTATTCAACAAAAAAATCCAAAAGCATAAGGATAGAAAAAGAATAAAACTTTCATTATACAAAGATGATATGATTGTTTAATAGAATACAAACTGTATATCTGATGAAAAGAAAACAAAACAAAACAGCAAGGTGGCTGGATTCAAGATCAATTATAAAAATTGGTTGAGAATTCTATTGCCCACCAAAAAAACAGTAAAAGTAAGTTATAATAATTTTAATACATATGTTTAGAATATATTAAATTTTATAAGGAATCTAGGAACTAAATTTTTTGGATATGCAGAGTTTTATTGAGAAAATTATAAAACTTTATTGACAATTTTCTATACAAATGGAGAATGTGCCATGTTCATGAATAAGAAGGCTCTCTTTTGTAAACATTTCCATTCTCCCCAAATAGATCTTAAACATCCATTGCAATTCTGATCAAACTCCAACAGGGTTTTGTTTGTTTGTTTGTTTATTTTAAAAAATTGAAAAGGTAATACATGTAGAAGAGCAAATGTAAAGAATAATCAAGATAATTTTAAAGGAGGAGCAGTAGAAAGGAGAGAATTTCCCTACAAGAATAAAAATTTATTTGAAAGTTACAGTAACTAAGACTGTGATGCTGACATAGAAACAAAGAATCAAGATTTGTTTTAAAGTTACAGTAAGTGACACTATTACTAAGGCTGTAATAGTGATATAGAAACAGACAAATAGATCAACGGAACAAAACTGATAATCCCTAAACTCTATATATTCATTCATGGCATTATAAACTTGGGGGTGAAATGGTCTATTCAATAAATTATGCTGGCATAAATGGATATTCATATTGAAAAATAAAATAAGATTAGGTTCTTATGCACAAAAATTAATTTCAAGTTGATTGAAACTTAACTGAAAAGGAAAACTTTTAGAAGAAAGTACAGAAGAATATTTTATGACTTAGGTTTTGATAAGGATTTCTTATGCAAGACTAAAAAAGCACAAACCTTGAGAATGTATTGACAATTTCTATATCAAAATGGAAATTTACTGTAAATAAAAGGCACCAAGAGTGAAAGATGAGCCAAAGCCTGGGATATTTTCAATGCATATAATCAACAAGAGATTTGGTATCCAGGATATACAAAGAATCCCTCCAAATCACTGAGAAAAATAAAAAGCAACAATAAAAAATGAACAAAGAAAACCACCAAGTAAATCTTGAGTAACTTGAAAGACCAATAAATTTATGAGAAGAAGCTTGATCTCACTAGTAAACAAGAAAATGCAAAGTAAAATAATAATAAAATACCATTTACTCACATTAAATTGGCAAAAAATTGAAAAAGTGACATGTATTTGTGAGGAAGAAGAATATGAGGAATATCATATGCTGTTGATAAGGGGGCAAATTACATAAAATAATGTTGGAGAGAAATTTGTCAGTATCTTAGAAAATTGAGGATAAGGACACCTTAAGGCCCAGCAATTCCTTGCTAGGTATATCATAAAGAAACTCTGGTATATGTGCACAAAGAAGTGTGCATAAGAATGTTCCAAGCATTCTAAATTTTTCTAAATAGTGAAAAACTGCAAATGTCATACATTTTCAGCAATAGAAAAATGGATAAACTGAAATATAGCCACAAAATAGATTACAACATAGATATAAACAGATTATGGATCTGTTTAAATGAAGTAACTAGACCTACGTGTTTCAGCCTGGATAAATCTCAACAATGTAAATTTGAATGAATAGACAAGGCACTGTATATATTATATATATATAAACTTTAAAAATGTACAGAAGAGTACAATTTTTAAAAAATACAGAAATAGCTATATAGCAAAAGTAAAAGAATATGCATGAAAATGATAAAGACCGAAGTCAGAATAGCAGTCATCTGTATAGTTGGAGAAAGAAGATTGAGATACACAGGGAGCTTAAATTTATACATTTTTATTTCTTAAAAAAAAAAAAAACTTAAGCAAAGTAGAAAAATGTTATTTAAGCAAGCTAAGAGGTGGTTATGTTATGTATAACATTATTCCTTATTTTTCCGTGTGTTTGAAATGTGTTTTAAAGACATGTTCTGTTTATAGTGGTTGTTAATTCACTCGTGCCTCGTGGTGCCAGCAAGAGGCCTATCAGAGGGGCTCTGGCACCTGAGACACAAATCCCCTCAAAGAGGGCAAGTACAGCCCATTCCTAGTTACCTGTTGCCACATGCAAGAATTCAGACTTTGTGTTGCCAGATCTGATCTTTTCCAGAGAAATCAGTAATCTGGACTTTTGTTAAAGTGTGAGATGCTCTGACTTTTAAAAGTTGGCAACTAATTCAAATTAAACAAAGCATAATGAAACACTATGAGAATTCAAACCAAAAAAATAATACATAATGCCTGTGCATTGGATTCAGCCCACTAGTTACCAGTCTGCCACCACCTCCGCTGTGGAATCTTCTATCATAATCTCTGTGTGGTAAAGGTAGGTAAAATCTTGTAAAGTGTTTTAGTGTGGAGGATGATGTTATTCAAGTGAAGAGGGTGAAAATGTTCCAGGGCTCTGCAGAAAAAGCATACTCACCAGACCCCCTGGAGCCCTGCAGAGAAGAGCTTTGGCTGTGCTAAGGAGGATTCTTAGCTTCTTGTGTACTTTACGGTCTGCAAATCCTTCACTGTGAGGACCTCAAAAAAGAAGCCAGACTTTTCCATGGACTCCAAGGCTGTGTCAGCAAATGCCAGACCCAGCAGGCCCTTTCTATTGTATGTTAAAGCTCCAAACAGCTGTAAATCGTTTGTGCCAAGATCTCTTATAAGTGTGACAAACACACAGCGTTCTACATACACCCTGGAGGCCAATTAAAAAGCTAGGAGACCACAGATCACAGTCTCTGAACACAGTCACCACACCTCTCAGGGCTGATGGCCATGATGGTTTTTTCTCTTCTCTCCTCATCAGAAATCAAGCTTTGGATTGGAGGTTATTTATCCGTGGGTTTTGGTTTAATTTTTAGCAGAGTGTTTTGAACTGAGTATCTCTGAAAAAGAAGCCTACATATCTAGTCTGTACATTTTCTTATCAGCATGTTTTCATGTGAGGGAATTATATAGCTTCTTCTTATGTGTTACCCAGTTCATCCAAGAGTTGGGTTGGTTTATTCTTTGGACAGAAATTACAGTTATTAAAACCTCCTCAAGGGGTGCCCAGCTGCCTAGGTCGGTGGAACTTGTGACTCTTGGTCTCAGGGTTGTGGGTTCAAGACCCACATTCGGTGTAGAGATCACTTTAAAAAATAAAATCTTTTAAAACAAAGTGCTGAGGGGCTCCTGGGGAGCTCAGTTGGTTAAGCTCCAACCATGATCTTGTGGTTCGTGAGTCTGAGCCCCACGTTGGGGCTCCATACTGACAGTGAAGAGCCTGCTTCAGATTTTCTCCCTCTCTCTTTCTGCCCCTCCCACACTTGTGTATGCTCTCTCTCTCTCCCTCAAAATAACTAAACTTAAAAAAAAATTAAGTGCTGGGGCTCCTGAGTGGCTCATTCGGTTAAGTGTCCGACTTCAGCTCAGGTCATGATCTCACAGTTCGTGAGTTCGAGCTCCGCATCGGGCTCTGTGTTGACAGCTCAGAGCCTGGAGCCTGCTTCAGATTCTGTGTCTCCCTCTCTCTCTCATCCTCCCCTGCTCACACTCTGTCTCTCTCTCTCTCAAAATTAAATAAACATTTAAAAAATTTAAAAAAAATTAAGTGCTGAAAATATGACAGGGAAAAGTAGGGTAAAATAAGCAGAGAGGGAAAGCTTAGGACCTGAGGTCCCTGAGGTGGGAGAAACACATATTTTGGAACAATGCTGGCAGTGTTCCACTATAGTAAACCCCCTTGGGTGTAAAGTCCATCTTAAGAATGTGACAGATAATGAGGTTTTTGGGGTGACAGTGGGGTTGGTGGGGTCCGGAGCTGACGACCAAGAAAGAATTCTTGAAGACGTCTTTGGTGCAAAAAGGTGATTTTATTGAAGATGCGGACAGGACCTGTGGGCAGGAAGAGCTGCCCCAGGGACCATGAGAAGAGACTGGTTATGTACTATGGAGTTGGGTGGAGGTAAAGTCCCGGAGAAGTTTCCAGTGAGATTTTCATATGCTAAAAACTCACAGGGTACTGGGGGCCTTGACAATAGTCAAGGTAGTGTTGTTTTTCCCTCTAGCACAGTATTAGCGTTAAGACAGTAAGGAGTTCCCGGAGAAAAGGTTTTTTCTGCCAGCCTCAAGTATTTGTCAATGGGCTGCAGGTTATAAGGAAATTTAGTTCTACCTGTCATTTCCTTCTGCCTGTTTCCCACATCACTATGGGGAGGTGATGGAGACTTAGGTCCTCAGGACTATGATCTCTGTCAGTTAATCATTTGTTTTTCCCCTTTCCTTTGTTCTTGGGCAGCCAGGAGTGCCTAGGAATATCACACGTATCCCACCTGGGGGAGGAGGGGAGAGGGGCTGGGGGCGGAGGGAGGGGTTGCAGCCTGTCAGCTTGCTTTATGCTCTCTCATCAGCGGACACCACCTATCCCCTTCAGGTTCCCATCAGCAATTTGACAATCAAAATACCTAACTAAACCAGAAAATTTATGTTATACAAGGGACGGTAATGCCCAGCCTGACCACACAATGGACAACCCAGCACCTAGAGTTATCCAACCAGTAAGGGTAGAACCTGAGTAGAAACGAAGGGGAAGTGAATGGGGAAGGGTGACCAGAATCTTATAAAACAAAGACCCTTGCCTATTGTTGGGGGCATTCACTTTTGAATGCCCCCTCTCTGTAAAAAGAGCTTTCACACTAGTCTGCTTTTCTGATCTTGTACTCTAATAAACTTTTGCTTGCTGCTCATTCTGTGTCCACTTCTTCATTCTTCAGAGCGGCAAGACTTTGAACTCTGGGTATTGAGGTAAAAAAATCCTGCAACAAAAAGATTCTTAGGTACTAGAAATCATTTGTGAAACCTTTTGTGGGAATAAATGGTGAAAATTGGTCCCTTTTAAAGGAACTTGGTTCCATTTCTGTACTGACACATCTCAAATATTTTTCAATTCTTTCTCAAAGCATTCTTATTCTTTTTTTAAAAAATTTTAATGTTTATTTTTGAGAGAGTCACAGAGTGTGAGCAAGGGAGGGGCAGAGAGAGAGAGGAGAGAGACAGAGACAAAGACAGAGACAGAGACAGAGGGAGACACAGAATCCAAAGCAGGCTCCAGGTTCTGAGCTGTCAGCACAGAGCCTGATGCGTGGCTCGAAATCAAGAGCTGTGAGATCAGGACCTGAGCCAAAGTCGGAAGCTTAACAAACTAAGCTGCCCAGGCACCCCTCAGCATTCTTATTCTTTGGACCAGATTCATATAGTAACATTATGATAATAGTATTAGCTACATGGGGTTGGAACAGCCAAAAAGAGATAAATGAACTAATGATCACATGGTGTTCTCATGAATATTTGTGTCACTGCCAGCTGCCGTGATACCTTAGAAACAATTGGTGTAAAGGGACGTTCACAACAAATTGGAAGATTTCTGGTATGCATTACACCAAAAGAATAGCAGATAAAAGGGAATGAAGGATACTTACGTAGAATTCCTGCCTGGTGCAAAACAGAATAAAAATAAAATAAATATAAGACCTAAGGATGAAACTAACAAATGATTTTTCACTCTATGAATAGAAATTTTCGTATTTGGCTATTCACAATGAAAAGTAATCAAATTCCTTGAATCTTTTAAAGAACTCCTCAAACAGACTAATTGCATTATTTCCAAATGATGATGGTTTCCCATTCTTTTGTTTTACATACTATTTTCACCTACATGTCCATCCATTTAACATTCACTGCTGAGTAATTCTTGTGGAGACCAGCTGTAGGAGAAAATACAAAAAGAAAGTGTTGGAAGATATCTTTACATAATTAGAAAAAAAATCACTTTTTTTTCTCTCCGTTGCCTGACAGATTAATATCCAATCTATTTTTATGTATTTTTTTAAATGCTTATTTATTTATTTTGAGAGAGGAGCAGAGGGAGAGGGAGAGAGAATCCCAAGCAGGCTCCACGCTGTGAACCCAGAGCCCATCCTAGGGCTTGATCTCATGAACCCTGAGATCATGACTTAGCCGAAATCAAGAGGCACGTTTAACTGACTGAGCCACCCATATGCCCCATCCAATCTATTTTTAAAAACACATAAAACAAATGAAAAGTTGGTTTGCACATATGTTGAAAGACTGGATAAACCTATAGAATATAGTTAGGAATAAAAACATTTACCTACATAATTCAGGGAAAATGAACAAACCACCACTGAGAAGAACCTATGAATACAAACTAAATTTCCCTATACAGTTGTATAGTTCTTTATATTGTTGTTTAAAAGTAAAAAAACATTGAGTTCTGGCCTCCTTTTGCTATTTATTGAAATAACGCCCAACAGACCAGTAATGATTCATTCTATGTGGTTAGTCAAGCTTTATCACAGGGGAGCCTTGGAACAAAACATTCAGTTACCCTGTTGTGTGTCTTGTTAAGGCCTTTTCACTCTTCTGCCTTGCAAGTGAAACTACAATTTTGTTTGAGTTAGCAATCCCCCACCCTCCCCATCCCCACAGTAGGCTTCAGGGGATAATTTCTCATTGGTCTCTATCAGTCATAGGAATTTCATTCTTTATTGGCTTACAGGTGAGTGTGAGACCCAGTTCCAGAAAATGAGACATGGGGAGGATCTCTGTGAGAAGAGAGGGTCGCTTTTCTGCCTGTCCCCTTCTTACCTGTTCTGAATACTCTCATGTGATATTGTAGCCATTCTGTGATCATGGATAAGGGTTAGGGTACAAAAGCCAAAAAAAAATTGCAGAAATGTTGGCTTACACCCTGGCATTGTTGAGCCTCTGAAGGAACTGCCTATATCCAGATGTCTTGTTAAGTGAGAAAATAAACTTCTGTGTGTTTAGATGACTCTAAAGTGGTCTAAAACATTCAGCTAAAACCATTTTAACAAATACATTCAACATGAAAAAATTATGCTAAAATGAAAACCAGAAATAATAAATAACATGTTGATTGAGTCACTATGTACTGAGCCCTATTTTTACCACTCAGGTTCTCATTCATGCCTTATAACAATCCTATGAGGTATACACTATCATTATCTTCATTTATCAATAAGGACAGTGAGGTATAAAGAGGTTAGCAGTACAACTGATAGGTGGTAGAATTAGGTGCTTAACTGCTATATGCCAACCCAGGCAGAGAAATGATTATAGAGGAAACTGTCGAAGAAGAATGTTCTCAGCTTATGAAATCTAATGGAAGAAGTGTGATGGGTTCTCCTGTCGCTGTTCACTTCAATCTTTGTTTGTTCTGCATTGTTGCTAATATCATGCTGTGTTTATACAGGGCTCGGGCTCCATTGTTTCATATTTTTTTGGCTTGATTTTTTTTTGGCAGAACAGGGCCTTGTATTCAATAGCACTAAATCTAGTAAAGCACAGGTACAGGGAACCTTTCACAACTCCAAAATGTAAGCAGAAATGCTGTTAATTTAACAAAATGATAACAGATTATCTCAAATACAATTTTAGTATATGTGCTGCCGAAGCGAACACTATCTCAAATACAATTTAATCGGAAGGCTGACAAAACAAGCAAAACATTATGATTACTACCACCAGTATTCAATCAATGGATTGTCATTTTGCTTATAATAGAAACCATGAAGCAAGGAAAAATTTGCTTTTTTCGGCACCAAGCATATAAATAGCAATCATCACCAATGGGGAAAAACTGCATACCTGGGAAATAGAAATTTTGTACCCAGACAGGTTTCCTATGTGCTTATGATGGATCAAAATTTAAAGACATGACACAGAGCCACATATTGGGCACTTACTCATGTGTAGACTTTTGAATGGATTAAGCAATACATTTCTATCATGAACATATAAATTATAGTGCCTCTTCTCCTTAGTGATTCATTTCCTAAGTTCACTTTCTTTTGGCCTTCTTTAGAGTATTTGCTTTCAAATTGTATGACATTCCTACCTCATTTATGTTTAGACCCCATACCTCCATCAGTACTTTGATAATAAGATGATATGTTTGCAGACTGGCTTCTAATTCACTCTTAAAGATTTCCTCTTTTTTTTTTTAATTAAAAAAAAAAGTTTAACATTTATTTACTTTTGAGAGAGCGAGACAGAGCACAAGTGGGGGAGGGGCAGAGACTAGGGTGGGGCACAGAATCCAAAGCAGGCTCCAGGCTCTGAGCTGTCAGCACAGAGCCTGACGTGGGGCTCAAACTCACGGACCACGGGATCATGACCTGAGCCAAAGTCGGTTGATCAACCGACTGAACCTCCTAGGCGCCCCAAAGATTTCCTCTTTATAGAACTGGGCTTATTAAAATAATTCACTTTCTTTCATTAAAGTGTCATGGAAAACAAGGGGAAACCAAGACAAAAGGGAATGGGTCTTGTAAAAATATTGCTCACTTATGTTGGAGGGTAACCTCTCTTAGAATGCACATTAATTTTTGGTAAAATTTTTAAAACTATCCTGGATTACCAAAACCACACTCACTAATATCTTGAAATGGCAGCTACAATAATACTAAGCATAGCGTTGATTTTCAAGTTGATTTATCAATCAGAAGTGGTATAGCCAAATTTGAAGTAGGACAAATTTTGTCTTCTTACTTCCCCTCTAAGGGTTTGTTCGGATTTTTTTGTACTGTAGTAGAAAGCCTGCAGTCACCATGGTCCTATGGGCAACCTCATAAGTATATCTGAGTGTACTTTTCTCATTAAAAATAAAAAGGGGTTCTATGGCCTAAGAGTCTTTGTGATAATTGCTTGAGCTAATACTTATGAAACAATATTATAAAACATTAAACATTTTTAATTTTTTTTATCCATTCCCCTTATGTCATAATAATTTGCTCATTATGTGTCATTGTTTAGGGAACCAATGTGGCTTGCTATCATCTGGCATCATTATTTGTGTTTTGGGGTATTTTAGCTAAAAGAAAGAAAAGCTGATGTTAATCTTGAGAAGCCCAAATTTTCTAGGGTAATCAAACAAATTTGCTCAACTCCATATTCTGTAGACACTAGGAAATTCAGGACCCTCCACAATTTCCCAGGAGGGAGGGGGGTTGGGAGAGGCTCAAAGGGTCCAGTTATCTCTCACTCAGTTTCAATCTCCATTCACTGCCTTGTCTCTGGGACTTTTCTCTGTCTGTATGCTTAACCCCTATTCATTTTCCAAAAGATTGTTGGGTAAGTTGCCAACTTTTTATTAAACAAAACATTTGAGGAGGAGGAATATGTCCAACATAGAAAAGGGAAAGTGAAATTAATCATTAAGAGATTGTTTTAAACTGTGCTGTTTCCCCATCTTTGGGTATTTCTTTGTCTTTTCTCTACTAGTACACTCCTCTCCTCTCTGACCAGGACCCCCAAACCTCTAGTTCATACCCCCACCCCCAACCAATTGAAAGTACCTGTTAGTACATTATACAGACAAGTTTTTTTTCTTTTTCTCTTTTCAATTTTCTCCTTCCAGACTATGCCTAAGGACCCTGTCATCATTTAAAAAAAAAATTATGTTCATTAAGGTATTCCTCTAAGTTTAAGAACAGTATAGAGAACTAAGCAGAAACATTGAAATTAAAGTTTACCTTTTCAGTGGCTTGAAGCAGTATGCCAATTACTTTCATGCATTATTTCAGTTAACTTTCACAACAATTTTGTGAGATAAGTACAATTATTGTCCTAATTTTACAGATGAGGAACCTGAGGCCAAATCTGTATCTACTCACCTGTTTCTGTTCTTTTAATATGTTAATATTTTCTTAAAGAGAAGTAATTTCTTTTTTTATATAAATTTTAATGTTTATTTATTTTTGACACACAGAGAGAGAGAGAGAGACAGAGAATGAGTGGGGGAGGGGCAGAGAGAGAGGGAGACACAGAATCCGAAGCAGGCTCCAGGCTTGGAGTTGTCAGCACAAAGCCCCATGCGGGGCTCAAACTCAAAAACCGTGAGATCATGACCTGAGCTGAAGTCGGATGCTCAACCGACTGAGTCTCCCAGGCGTCCCAAGAGGAAGAATTTCAGGGGCACCTGGGTGGCTCAGTCGGTTAAACGTCCAGCTTAGTTTTGGCTCAGGTCATGATCTTGTGATTTGTAAGTTTGGGCCCATGTTGAGCTCTGTGCTAACAGTGCAGAGCTTACTTGGGATTCTTTCTCCCTTTCTCTCTGCTCCCCACCCCCAAATAAATAAAAATTTAAAAAGAGGAAATATTTCATATAAAATAAATTTAAATAATATTCTGATCTAAAAGGGTAATATGAGGTCCTATCCAATCAAAACCAGAAATAATCAGTCTCACTGATGGAAAATAATTAGAATAGGGTGTGTGTGTGTGTGTGTGTGTGTGTGTTTAACTTTCTCTACCCTTGATCTATGATTTCATAGATCTCTACCCTTGATCTATGATTTCATAGATACACTATAATTAGCCTTGGACCATATTTATCCACTGAATATACCAGATCTTATCATTCATTCTGCTATTTATACTTATTCATGATAGTTTTTATTGAATTGCTGTGAATTGCTACAGTTTTGGAGAAAATAGACTTCTTTACTTTTGCATCTGACAGGAATTCATAAGTACTTGTCAAACATGCACAATTTTTGTGCCAAAATCAATGCTTCTCTTCTTGGCATTCTCAAATTATTTGTCTTTTTGTGTTTGTTTATTATTTTTCAAATATTTGTGAAAATTCAACAGTAATTTGTGGCTTGATGACAGAATTGGGAATGTTATGTTCTGATCATACTACTTTCCCAAATCCCTAAGAGATCTTTGGCAATTTAAAAAATTAATCTCCTTCTCTAAAACTTCATTTTAAATTGAGAAAAATGCTTAGCTTCATAAAGATACAGAATATATTAAGCAAGAGATGATTCTAAAGGGATTTTAAAGATGATTTAATGGGATTTTAACATATGCAAAATTAAAAAAAATATTTTAAATATAATAATACTATGTGTTCTACTTATGAATTACTGCATGTAAATGCTCTTCATTAAACTCAACGCAAGAGAACTTTTTTTTTTTAAATTTTTTAAATGTTTATTTATTTTTGAGAGAGAGAGACAGAGCACATGTTGGGGGCAGGGGAGGGGCAGAGAGAGACAGAGACACAGAATCTGAAGCAGGCTCCAGGCTACAGGCTCCCAGCTGTTAGCACAGAGCCTACACGGGACTCTAACCCATGAACTGTTAGATCATGACCTGAGCCGAAGTCAGACACTCAACTGACTGAGCCCCCCTAGCTCCCCATGAGGACTTTAATTTGCACTCCAAGTAATCTTAGTCATAAGAAAATTCTAATAATCAAAAATGAAGGATTTTTTTTACTTGTAATTCATACACATAATTCAATGAGCTAAATTGTTCTACAAAGATCATAGCAACTTTGTTGTGAAAAACAGTAGTTTTAGAGAATATATTGGTTAATACTTCCATATCTCTAAAACTGCATGGTTGCGATGCTACGTTTTTCTTTCAGTCTTTGGCATCACCTCCTCCTGGGGCTAAGGCTGTGGCTGTCCTTCCTCTCACATCCCATCACAGAGCATTGCTCCCCACGTCTGTCCTCCCACCGCAGATGGTTGTTCAGTATTCACATTAGTATAATTTCATCAGTGTTACTCAAAGTTGTACCTTCGAAAAGACCATGGTTACTTTGCCTTTACTATTCTTACATTTCTCCTAGAATTAATTAATAATTTCTTCCTTTTTCCTTGATTTCGATTTGTAATATATTTATCATAACTAAATTCAAGCCTCAAACTCCCTGCCAATTGTATGAATCTCCACTTAGTAGTTTAGATACCTCAGATATTCTATTGATTTGGTCTTCTCGGAAAAACCACTCCTGGAGCCTTCTGGCCTACTGTCATCTGGCTTATGTGTACCCCAGGCGTTGATTTCTGTTACTTCTTCTCTTCCCAAGTCTCCTGCTTCCTTCACTTTCATCTTGCTCTCCTCAAACAACTTCCTAACAAAGGGAAATGGGAGAGAAAATTTTAAGACCTTGCATACTTGGGTGGCTCAGTCAGTTAAGCATCTGACTTTCTTGCTTTCAGCTCAGCTCAATCTTATGGTTCCTGGGTTCGAGACCCCTCATCAGGCTCTGTGCTGTTAGCTAACTTGGTATTCCCTCACTCTCCCTCTCTCTCTGCCCCTCCCCTGCTTGCACTCTCTCTCTCTGTCTTTCAAAATAAATAAACTTAAAAAAAAAAAATAGAACTTGCACATCTAAAAATGTCTTTCTTCTATTCTCACACTATATTAATAGTTTATATGATAATATGATTCTCCATTTAAAGTCATTTTGCCCCCAGAATTTTATAGGCATTATTCCATTGTCCATCTCACAGTGTTTATATCCAGAATTCCAAAGCCTTTCTGATTCCTACTCTTCTGTTTGTGAAAGGTTCTTTTGTCTCTGAAGCTTCCTGGATGTTTCCTTTATCTCTAGTTTTCTGAATTTCACTGAGATTAGCCTTGGTGTGCGTCTTTTCATTTGTTGTGCTGGGTCCTTTATAAGCACCTTCAAAAAAACATACATCTAAGTTAGTTAACATACAGTATAATATTGGTTTCAGGAGTGGAATCTAGTGATTCATCAGTTTTGTTTTTTTTTCCAAGAGGGATTTTTTTTTTCCCCTCTCTGTTTTCTTACTCTCCCTTTCTTAACTTTGGACAGGCTAAGTGGTGGAATCCCCAGGCTCTCAAGTCAGACTGCCTAGGATTGAATCCTAGACTTTCTAATTATTAACAGTGTGACTTAATTTTTTGTGTGCCTTAGTTTTTCCACTAGGATAATAGAAATAATAAAAGTACCTATGTCATAGACTCTTATGATTAGTCAATGATACAGTGGATGGAATGCCTGTGTGTATATCGTAAGTGCCATATAATTGTTTTTAATCTCCTGGACAGTTAATCTAATGTTCATTCTTTTTTTCCCCATCCACCAATTATTTGTCTTTTTGCCAGACTCTCTGGTAAATTTTCTCAACGATCTCTTCCATCTATTATTTTTCCCCCTGCTTTCACGTTTTTAATTTCTAAGAGCTCTCACTTGTCTCTTGTTGGCACTATCTTCTCACCCTCTGAAAAATTCATCATTATTTGTCAAGTTTTCTTTTTTTTTAATGTTCACTTATTTTTGAGAGAGACAGACACAGGGCACGTGTGGTGGAGAGGCAGAGAGAGAGGGAGACATAAAATCTGAAACAGGCTCCACACTGTCAGTGCAGAGCCCAGTGCAGTGCTCGAACTCATGACCATGAGCCGAAGTCAGACCCTTAACTGACTGAGCCACCTAGGTGTCCCATTTGTCAGGTTTTCTTATTGCATAGTCTCCTTTTCCTTCAAAGTGTTGGTTTTTTCCTTCCTTTCTTTTCTTTTTATGTTCCATGTTAAAGCCCTTCTCAAGTGTTCAGTAATCCTGATTTTCAGCTCATATTTAAGGATAGGGGACTGAAGCACAGATTGGAAGATCTGAGCATGAGGGATAATTATTGAATGTGAGCATCACAGGAGGATAATTTGGCTAGGACATTTTGTCGATTTGTTCCCAGTTTTAGAATCTTTAGGCATTTAGATGTCTTCTGAAGAGACTCTTCCAATTCCTTCCTGGAGAGGGCAAAGGCCTGGCTTCCAGTGTTCTGGGAGCCAAATAGGCAGAAGAACTAGACATCTCGGTGTCCTGCTTTCAGTAAGGAAAGCTCACTTCCTCACTCAACAAGTGTCCAGTGTGTGCCATTCTAGTGCCCTGATGTGTTATCCTGTCCAAGCAGTAAACCTGCAGTCTTCTATAAGATAGGGGCAGGCTGTCAGCTGCAGAGACAGTGCACTGCATGTCACCACTCCTGACATTTGAGAGGATTCGTAATAAGCTAACTTAATTCTTTGCTGTTCCCGCTGCAGACTTGGGATTTAACTTTCTCAAGTACACTATATCAGTTCTACCTTTCCATCTGCTTTCCAGATCCCAAAATTGTGTGCTATTTTTCCTCTTTCCTTTTGAGTTCCTTTTGAGTTCATTTCTTTTAAAAAATTAATTTTCTAATTTTTTTGGTAGGGTTTTGTGTTTTGGGGGGGGGGAGGTGGGGGTGAAACTTGATGCATGTATATTTAATCCATTTTTTACCTGAAAGTCATAAAGCAAAGTTTTCAGTGGGTCTTTGAGATTCCCCATCTGTCTAGATCCACCCAAGATAGAGATTTTTGCTCAATTCTTCATATAAACCTCATGAAAATTGGGATATTTGATAGACGCTCTGTCTGCTCCCCATGGTACTGCAATCTACACAAGTCATCAGATTGAATAATTTCTGTGACTCTTCAGACTTAGAAGATTGGTGTTTAACACCTAAACTTTTTATACTGCAGAAGCTTATACACTTAGTGAATGGGAGGAAAGAAAGAACAACTTAATCATTGACCCATCTTCTCTAGTTCTTATGGACCATTTGCTTTGGTACAAAACAGATGAGACAATGGACACTTTGGTTGTGAGAGATTTAAAACAAAATAAATTCGGGGTGCCTGGGTGCCTCAGTTGGTTGAGTGTCTGACTCTTGATTTTGGCTCTCAGGTCATGATCTCATGTTTCATGAGTTCAATCCCTGTGTATTAGTGAAGAGCTTGCTTGGGATTCTCTCTCTCCCTCTGTCTCTACCCCTCCCCTCCACTCACAGGTGCTCTCTCTCTCTCTCTCTCTCCCTCTCTAAATTAATAAATAAATAAACTTTAAAAAATCAAGCATATGCAAGTGGAGACATGAACAGAGTCCTGGTGGCAGTGAGTTGCATCTCCAGTTCAGTTCTTCCTTGATTTCATGACTTACGTTTGTATTCTGTGTAGTTACATATATCAATGTAGTTACATGTAGTTATAATTTGTTCCCCTAAAATTATTTGGTTTAGGATTCTGTTTCTTACTGCTGAAAGAGCCCTGATTAATTTACTAAAGGATGAACAGAGTTTTCCATCAACATAACTAGCATAGAATTTTTAACTTGTCTACAAAAGTATAGGGGCATTTTATTTCTACTTCAATATTTTGCTCCTAGGGACACGTGGGTAGCTGAGTTGGTTAAGCATCCAACTTGGGTTCAGGTCATGATCTCACAGCTCACGAGTTCAAGCCCCTCTTAGGGCCCTGTGCTGACAGCTCAGAGCCTGGAGCCTGCTTTGGATTCTGTGTCTCCCTCTCTCTCTGTCTCTCTGTCTCTGTCTCTGTCTCTCTCTTTCTCTTTCTCTCTCTCTCTGAAAGATAAATAAATAAGCTTTAAAAAAATAATTTGCTCCTAGAGAGAAAATAGACCCCACATACAAAAAATAGTTACTAAGCACATCTAAAAAACACATATGACGAAAGACTCTTTCTGTCTGATTTTTCTTCCCTTATTCAAATCCCAGTGAATTTAGTTTAGTGAATGGGGTTTCTCAAGGTTAAATTCTTCCTTAAGAATTTTTCTAGAACTCTTTCTTAAAATTGTGGTGCATGCTTTTCCTGATCTTCAAGCAAATTTCAAAATAATTTGACTTGAATTTGGGTAACTAAGATAATATCCATCCTCCTAAATATACAATTTTAATATAAATTCTATACACCATTATCTTTGAGATTCAGAAACGCTTATGCCTATAATACAGCTCTACTTTATGATAATAAAATTGTTCCTAGTTTTATAATGGCATAAATGTCTAAGTAGCTATTTGGGGATAGAAGGACAGAGTACCTAGGGTTATGGCTGCTTGGTCCACGGAACAGATTGAAATTTGCTGTTTTGAGGGCTCTGTTTCCAATTTTTTAGAAATTGCCACTGATATGTAACCTAACAGCCACAGCATACATGATCGCCTATGCAGACCATCTCAGACTACACCATTGCTTATCTTACCTTATCTATACCGTCTCAACACTCAAAATGCAGGCTGTAACTTTGTCCTTTCTCACCTCTCTCTCTTTTCTCCTATGCTCCTAGTTCTTATGAAAAACTTCCAATTTGTAGTTGGCTACATGATCCCCTAAATCTGGATCTTGATCATTTACAGTTTCACCAGATTTAGTCATTTAAAAATTTTTGTAAGTTATTTAGAACAGCAACCTTAAAAGGAAGGACTAAATCTTCAATAGAAATTAAAATAAAATATAATGTATAACCAAATCATCAACTTAATTCTTCCCTCAAGGTGGGTAAATCTAGTATCACAGTGAGTGTAGGTAACAACTACATGTGCTCACCTGAAAAGACAGTAGAATTAACTAACTGAAGGACTCCCTAATCTTCAAGCAATCACAACTTGTCCTCAGTTAACCTCTGACACACATTACTTTCAGCTTCTCATCTCTCTCTGCGCATGATCCGGGCCCAAGCGCTAGTATACAGGAAAAGGGCCATGATATGCACAAATGCACCAGAGAGGCTACCTTTTATCTCATACAGAAAAAGTGTTCGTTGTTCAAATCTGGGTGTCCTTAGCTTCCTTTACTTCCACTCCTGTCACTATTAGAGAAGAGGTGGCAAGGAAGTGCAGTAGTTTAAGTAATCAATTTCTGTAAATAACTCCTATTCATGGCTTGTTCTATAGCTTCCCTGTAGCATCTCAGCTGAGAAGCCCAAGTGGGACTTTTTAGGTGCAGTGAAGCTCAGCTTTCAGTTTCTCAAGTTGATCTTCAAGTAAGTCAGAACCTCTGGAAGTCCATCACTGTCTTCAACTTTCAGCTCCTAAAAATTATCAATGTCATAACCAAATGGTATTTAATAAGCATTACTATGTCACTTCCCCTTCAGCTTCTGGAACAGAAGCAAAGGGAATAGGAATGGATATATGGCAAGCTGTCCAGCAGAGCTGCTGTTGTATAAATATGATTTAACACAGGCCAAAAAAAAAAAAAAATCTCTGGATTGGTTAAGGTACATGTTTTTTCACTTTACACCAATTGTAACAACTGGCTTTTCTGTCTCTGAAAAGAAATAAACTGGTAAAAACTTGTCAAATGCTATCATTTATTGTGCATGCCACTTGTAGAATGTGTTTGTGCAGGAGGATTTGCCCTTTCCATATGGTTTAAGTTATTGGCAAAGTGAAGCTAAACAAGTGCATTTGAAAGGATGGTGCAAATGCCTTCCATTTTGGTGATTTATAGCTGTCCACAGCTATCAGTGTTTTTATTTAAAAATTATTAGAGCAATTATAGGGCAGGAGGTGTATGTGGAGCTTGAAAATATGACCAAGAATGATTCATATAGTGATGACTGTATATAGAAGTAGCTTCACTGAATGAGAAGAGTTATTCTTAGCATCTTATTTTATCCCAAAATCTTTACATGGTTTTGCCCCTGGAGAAAATCCCCTTTCTTTTTCCTATTACTTTGATGATTTTCCTATTTTTGAAAATGAAATTACACAAGAAAATTAAATAAAAAATACAAATTTTGTATTTCCACGTGGTATGGCAGTCTATCTAGAAGACCCAATAAAAAGAGATTTTAATTTTAAAATTAAAATAAAATAATGGGAAACAACTAGGATTCGGTAAGCATACTAGCTAAAAAAGCAAAGAAATCATTAACTTTCCTATATACATTAAATAACATTTCAAAATTATACAGAAGTAAAATATCCAATTTACAATAGTAATCAACATTCAAAAATCTAAAGATAAATTTTTTTAAGGAACAATGCAAAAATTAAAATTCTACTGAAGATGTCAATAGATGGGATAACATTTTCTTTTATAGAAAGACTCTATTGTAATGATATAAATGTCTAAATTAATATATGAATTCACTCTGAGCCCAATTAGAAAACTGGGTTTTTGAAATGTGAAAAAATAATTCAAAGTTTTTTGTGGCACCTGATTGGATACATCAGATTATTGAAAAAAAAATCTGAAAGCAAAAAGTAACAAAGTGAGACAGCCCTGCTCAATATTAAAATGTAAAGTGATTAAAACAGTGTGATACTAGAATAGGGATAAAAAGATCAATGGAGCAGATCAGAATATCTAAAAATGGATGCAAGTAAGTTTGAGAATTTAGTATAGAAAGACTGATTAGTCAATAAATTGTGTTGGTATAACTGGCTAGCCATTTGGAAAATAATTAAGCTAGATTCCTACCTCACTCATTATACTAAAATAAATTCCAGATGGATCAAAAAATTTTTAAACTAAAACCATAAAAGTAGTTTTAAAAAGACTCAGATGACTGTTTTTAATAAAATTGGAATAGGAAAGGCTTTTAAAATGTGATACAAGACCCAGAATTTAAAAGGAAAAGACTGACAATTTTGACTACATAGAAATAAACGCTTTCTCAATATTTAAAAACATCAGTAAAACAAAAAATTGCAAACTGGAAAAAATGAGCATGACAAATATGGTAGACAAAGGGCTAATGTCTTCAATACTATTTTAAAAACTATTAATTTGAAGATCTATAAAAAATAAATGAAAAGTCAATAGCAGAATGGACAAAGGACTCAACATGGCTGGCCTCAGAGAAAGTAACACCAATCATATAAACCTAGGAAGACACTTAACCTCACTCATAATTTTTTAAAATGCAAAATAAAAGAGAGCAATGCAAATTTCTATAAACCAGTAATAAAAAGATGACATTTGGTATTAAGTATTAAGATTTCTATGTACATTTAGACAAAAATTAAAAAATGATATGGTGAATGAATTTTGTTAGAACAAGAATAAATAGGTACACTTTTTTAAAAAGGCAATTTGACGTTATTTATCTAAATATACATATAGATTTCCCTTGAACTAGCAATTGCATTTTAGCCATTAATGCAACAGATATATTCACACAGATGTTGAAAGATGTACAAATAGAGTTTATATTCAGCCAGTAGGCAAAATTATAGCTATGCTGGTTGTTAAAACACAGAAACCCTTCTGTAAATGGTTGCTGCACTGAGGTCCATGATTTCCTCACCCTATGCCTCAGTTGCCTCATCCTCTGGAGTGGGCTTCTTTGTGACACAGCAACAAATAACTCATGCCTGGTCCAGCAGGGGGCCACTAAAATCTCACTACAGCACTAAAGTTGGGATCCATGTTTGTTGGTCAGTGCCTATGACATAAGGATCTTTAAATATTTTCATATCACCTCTGCGAATAAGATGTTCAGTGCAATTTGTTTAAAAATATCTAAATACCCACTAAAGATCAATTACATTATTTGTGGGATAGCAACGTCATGAAATATTCTGACACAAAGAAATAATGAGGTAAATTTATATGTAATGATATAAAGAAATAGCCACAATATATCTTAAATTTAAAACCCATGTTGTAAAACATTTATGTTGTGATTCTGTTTATACATTGTAAAAGGCTCTATAAATAAGATATTTTTAATGTACATAGGAAGTGTCAGGAAGCATACATACTAAAGAGTGAACTGGGTAGTGGAAGTCTATGGAGGTAACAGGGACTCTTTTTTTTTTTTTTTTTTTTTTTTTTTTTAATTCCAGTAAAGTTAACATACGGTGTTATATTAGTTTCAGGTGTACAATATAGTGATTCAACAATTTTATACATTACTCCATGGCTCATCATAAGTGTTCTCTCTCTTTTTTTTTTTTTAACATTTATTCATTTTGAGAGACAGAGACAGAGCGCGAGCAGAGAGAGACACAGAATCAGAAGCAGGCTTCAGGCTCTGAGCTGTCAGCCCAGAACCTGACGCAGAGCTTGAACCCACCAACCACAAGATTCTGACCTGAGCCAAAGTCAGATGCTCAACCGACTGAGCCACACAGCCCCCCCCCGATCATAAGTGTACTCTTTATCTAGGAGCCTCTTATTTTTACTTATATACTTTCATATTATTTGTTATTTTTTCCTCTTTCTTTTAAAAAAGCATCTGTATTGCTTATAAAATAAAAATACTTTTTAATTGGCATGAAAGTATTTACCATATCACTGATATTTTTGAGTCCCCTTAGTCAGGAGTCCTGAAATTTTCCATGGACCCTCTTGCAGTCTAGTTAAGCCTGTGAAGTGTTTCTCACAATAATGTTTTTATATGTTTAAAGTAAAATACATAGTAGTACATAGGAAACTAATTATATTGGAATACAATTATCAAAATATTTAAAAGAAAACAAATTTGTGATATAGTAATAGAAGTGTTTTGTTTATTGACATATTTGATAACAATATCCAGGAGCAGGTTTAATAACTAATGTAATTTCAAAGAAGTAATAAACATAAATGTAGTTTGGGATATCTATAACGATTACAGTGTGGTATGAAGATATATATAACTTCTACTCATGACATAGTTATAGATACCACTAATACTACCGTGGTTTGTTGTTTACCCTCATAATTGGAGGAAATGCTAAATTTTAGTTAACTTAATAAAAATACATAATTTTTCCCATCCAAATTTACAGAACCCCTGAATTCTATCCACAGACCACTTGAGAAACCATGGGTTCCAGACACATAACTTGAAAATATTAGTCCCTCATTTAAAACAAGTTTTATGTCATTCGGTGTAGCTATGTGCTCCCCTTGTTTAAAGAGAGTCCTTTACAGTTGTGAGGTAAAGAGAATGGAATCCTCAAAAATTGTTCCCAGATCACTAGCTTCTTAAATAGACCCTTAATGTAACAGTTTATACTATGAAGTTAGCTCAACTTTTCAAAGTACAGCATGTGTACAATATTTTATTTCTCTTCTATCTCTACTTTCCTATTCCCTTTTTCCCCTATCTGTACACTGGCTTTCCTTTTTACCTCTTCTCTTTACACTAGCATTTCCCATCTAGCTGTTTGGCTCTCTAGTCTTCCCACATGTTTAGATTGTCTTTTAGATTGTTTTAGTTCCAGCTCTTGATCTTGCTTTCAATGGTGGTTATAATTAACTCCTTATAAATCAAGATGTTAACCCTTACCCGCTATTGGGCATGCAATTTGAAATAGTATTTCAGTAACAAGGGTGGATTTGCATTGATCCATTCACACTACAACAGTCCCCACTGTGACTAATGATACAAAGGGTCAAGGTGACTGGGATTAGTGGTTATGGCATCAGTGGTTATAGAATAGATCAAATTTAACAATCCTGCATAGGAACCTTGGATTGACCCTGTATTTTGACATAATGCTTTCTAATCTGAGACTTTAAAAAATATTGCTGCCCAAAATTACTCTTTCTCTGAAATTATACCAAATAGTGTTAGTTCTACTTTTTCTTGACAGTTTTAGAACTGAGTTTGTATTTAGCTTGTGTTTGGTTAGTGTGTGTGTAAGTGTGTGTGTGTAAGTATATGTGCATGTGTGTGATGTGCTTTTAAAGATGGTTGTGACTGATCAAGGTGGAGAATATGTAAATATATTTTGATTTCAGAAAATACAGGTTCTAAAATCAAAGAGATTGGGAAACAATCTCTTTTGAGTCCCAAAAATAGTGTAGCTCTATAATCATGATCCAAAATCTCTTGCTGCTTCGGTACGCAATGATTTCATCCATTCAGAGACTTGTTTGCGTACTTTTGTGTTTTTTTGCATACTATAAAATCTGTCCTTATAATTTACCACTTTTTTAAAGTTTATTTATTTATTGAGAGAGAGAGAGAGAGAGAGATTGAGAATCCCAAGCAGGCTCCGTACTGTGAGCACAGAGCCCCATGTGGGGTTCAATCTCAGAAACTGTGAGATCATGACCTGAGCCAAATTCAATAGTTAGGATGCTTAACTGACTAAGCCACCCAGGCTCCCCTACCACCCTTTTTTTCAGCTAGCTTCTGTTCCTTGCAACCAAATATGTTCTGAATAAGGTGTTTTGAGAAACACTTAGAATTCTCTCTTTCTCTCTCTCTCTTTCTCAAAATAAATAAATAAACTTAAAAAAATTCTTATTAAATTCCAGTTAGTTTACAGTGTAATATTAGTTTCAGATTTAGAATTTAGTGATTCATTACTTACATTCAACACCCAATGGTCATCACAAGTGCCCTCCTTAATCCCTATCACCCATTTAACCCATCTCCCTACCTGCCTCCCCTCCAGTTAACCCTCAGTTTGTTCTCTATAATTAAGAGTCTGTTTTATGGCTTGCCTCTCTCTTTCTTCCCCCATGTTCACCTTTTTTGTTTCTTAAATTCCAAATGTGAGTGAAATCATATATTTGTCTTTGACTGACCTATTTCACCTAGTATAATACACTCTAGCTCCATCCTCATTGTTGCAAATGGCAAGATTTCATTCTTTATTATGGCTAATATGGCTTTAATATAGCTAATATGGTGTTATATACACCACGTGTTTTTTATCCATTCATCAGTCAGTGGATATTTGGGCTCTTACCATAATTTAGCTATTGTTGATAATGCTACTATAAACATTGGGATGCATATATCCTTTTGACTCAGTATTTTTTTCCAGTTTATTCTCTTTAAAACACAGTGTTTTAATTCCTTCTTACACAAGACAGTTTTCTGATTTTAATATGCTCCATACTGATTAACATCTAAAAATCACTTGTCTACCTCCTAAAGCACTGCAAAATGTGGCTTGTCTTTTATGAGGTGTATTAAATGTGTCTTCCATTTCTTTGGGCTGTTTATGTTAAATCAGTGATTACTTCTGTGAAGGGATCATTCTGAAAACAACCAGTTCAGACTGACTGTTACATTAACATAAAAAAGTCACTCTGAACTGTTACATTAACATATAATTTTTTTTAATTTTTTTTTAAACATTTATTTATTTTTGAGACAGAGAGAGACAGAGCATGAACGGGGGAGGGGCAGAGAGAGAGGGAGACACAGAATCGGAAACAGGCTCCAGGCTCTGAGCTGTCAGCACAGAGCCCGATGCGGGGCTCGAACTCACGGACCGCGAGATCATGCCCTGAGCCGATGTCAGCCGCTTAACAAACTGAGCCACCCAGGTGCCCCTAATTTTTTTTTTTATTTTAGCAAGATGTAATGTAATCCTTTTAAGATGGGAAAGCATTAAAGTTGAATTTTATTTGTTACAAGTGTGCTTAAGTAATATGATGACTATATTTTACTAGAGGCTGATGTTATCACCAAATTACGTATGCTAAGCTCTTACATACTGTGTAAACTATGAAATGAAAACCTTTTCTATACAATTCTTAGGTCAAAAGAAACAAAAGTATAGACATAAGATAAAAAATATATAAGATATATGGTATTCAAGGTGGGTGTGAATCAATATGCAAATCCAAACCTTGCAAGAGGTGTCTATTCATCTTTATCTTTTACCACCACAGATTCACAAAATCCACCTAACCTTTTTATATTTGGCTCATTATAGATACTAACTATACCTGAAACTACATCAGCAAAAGAACTGAAACTTCTATATTACCTATTATACATCGCCTGTGTCTTTATCTTACCTCCCTCTCCTAGAATCTGTCATACAGCACACATTAAAAAAGAAGCAAATATAGTTACTCATTAGCTCAGCTCTGCCCTCCCTGGCTTTCAGAGAAAAAAAATTATTCCCAATTGGTTTCTCTAGGGAAAAAAGTATTTTAATAAATCATATCCCAAAGTGTGTTTTGTGGGATGGTAATAGATATTAAAGGAAAGGGTTCTATAGCCAAACTGGTTATTAGGGGTCATTTTATTCATTGCAGAATTTTTTTCACACTTTAAGTTGCTATAATATGCTCATTATAATCTCTCTAGCAGGAATGAGCTATTGCATAAAAAGTTCCATGATTAATTTGACTGGAGAACCTATTTTAAAAGAAATCATCTTTTCACCTAAACAGCAAGTGGCACATCTTGGAAAACACTGCTTGGACTCTTAGAGCACATCAGTTATAACCTTCTCAAAATTCAAACACAGGTTTTATAGGGAAACAGCCCCTCTCCCTATTATTAATACATATTCATCTTACAAGCAAACTGTTAAAACAGGTTCTAAACTTACATGTGTGGATTTGAAAAAATGATCCCTAGAAAACACTGGATTTATGAAGAATGATTTTTTTAAAGAAAAATTATGAAACCAAACTCAGTTTTATACAAAGAGTGCAAGGGGGAAAAAAAAGCCTTCTCAAGTGACCTGCTTTAAAACAATAAATTGAATCACTCTAAACTCTTTAAAGTTTTCTCTGTGAACCAGTTCTTAAACACATTCTTCTTTTTCCTCAAGTGAGTTACTATCTCCTCACTACTAGACATCCCAACAGGAGGCATGTTTCCTTTAGAGATAAAGCTAATACAATGCTCAAACACATTTTTTTTCAGTTGTTCCAGAATCAGTGCATTTTAGGAGTAAGATTTTTTTTTAATAACCATTAATCTATGATTAGGTTTTCCTATGTTTGGAAGAAACTTTTAGCCAGCAGTAGGAATGCCTAAAGGAAATGGACACTAATTACCTTTTTTTTTATTCAGTTAACATTTGATGATTGTACTTTTACTTATTATTGGCCTATATACTGGGATGAGGATGAAAAGACAAGCCACAGACTGGAAGAAAATCTTTGCAAAACCTGTACCTGATAAAGAACTGATGTACAAAATATATAAAGAACATTTAGAACTCAACAATTAGAAACCAACAACCCAATTAGAAAGTGGACAAAGATCTAAACAGGAATCTCACTAAAGAAAATATACGGATGGCAAATAAGCATATGAGAAGATGCTCAATCTCATATGTCATTAAGGAATTACAAATTAAAACAATGAGAGACCACTATACAATGATTAGAATGATTGAAATCCAAAACATTGACAAAACCCAATACTGGCAAGAATATGGAGCAATAGGAATTGTCATTCATTTCTGGTGGAAATGCAAAATGGTACAGTCACTTTGGAAATTTGACAGTTCCTTACAAAGCTAAACATAGTCTTACCATAGGATCAAGCATTTATCCAAATGAGTATTTATCCAAATGAGTCAAAAGCTTATGTTCATACAAAAACCTGCACACGAATGTTTATGTTTCATTTATAATTGCCAAAACTTATAAGCAATCAAGATGTCCTTCAATAGGCGAATGGATAAGCAAACCCATGGTACATCCGCAGTAGGGAGTATTATTCAGCAATAAATAGAAGTGAGCTAACAAGTCATTAAAAGAAGTGGAGTGATCTTAAATTTACATTGCTAAGTGAAAGAAGCCAATCTGAATAGGTTACTTACTTAGGTTACTTACTATATGATCTCAACTAGAAGACATTCTGGAAAAGGCAACTCTAGGGACTACTAAAAGATCAGTGGTTGCCAGAGCTTTGGAAAGAGAAATAGAAGAATAAATAGGTGGAAAACAGGATATTTAGACCAATGAAACTATTATGTATAATACTGCAATGGTGAATATATGCCATTATTCATGTTTCAAAACTCATAGAACTATACAACACAAAGAATGAACCCTAATGTAAATTAGGAACTTCAGTTAAAAATAATGTATCAATATTGGCCCATCAGTTACAGCAGATGTATCACTGTTATGCAAGAGGTTTCTAATAGGGGGAACTGTATACAGGATAGAGGGGGGAGAAGAGGTATATGGGAATTCCTTGTACTTTCTGTTCAAATTTTTTGTAAACCAAAAATTGTTCTAAAAAGTAAAATTGATTAAAGTTTGAAGACCACCAACTTGTAACATTACATTATGGCAAGGACCAGTATTTATGGCCCTTAAAAAAAAAAAAAAAAAGGACACATTCAGAGTTGAGGACATAAACCTTTGTGGGAGACAAAGATAGTTTATGCCACAGGATGGTTATATTATAATATACTATTTATTTTTTACACCATTTTCTATACAGAAGACTCTTCTTGAATGGACCATGAACATAACTTTGATACTGATTCCTCTATTTTAATATAGACTGTAAAACTTCTTTTAAGTTACCTTTTGTTCCAAGTTTCTTTTCAATCACTTCAAATCTAAAAATGATGGGAAATGTTTTGGGGGTTTGTTAAGATTAAAGCACCCTTTGCCCCCTTTTAAGAGGCCTCCGACTGGTACTTTAATTCTAAGGGAATGTACCCACCAGTTCTGGGATGTCTGCCCTGGGAGGTTAGCTAGTGGTTGACTTCTTACTATACATACTCAATCAGTCAATGATTGGCCAGAAAATTTCACATTATTTTGTACCACTTGAAAGCAAAAAAGGAGGGGGAAAAATTCCCCAAATTGCTGTTTTCAAGTGTCCAAGTGCAATTTCAAGTAACAATTGAGTTTGACCAGTTTAGTACAACCCTGAAGCTCAAGCTGACTCCAAACTTGTCTTTAATCAAGTTAACCACAGCATGCAGCCAGTAAAGGAGGCATTTACCATTATGTCCCTCCTTATCAATACAAAACCCTACTCAATTATTTAACTTCTCACAGCACCCTTAGCAGCCCCAGACTTCCTCTTTTGCACCTCCCAACCCATTGCAATCTAAGTGATTATATAAATGTATTTCTTTTTTTTTTAATGTTTTTATTTATTTTTGAGAGAGAGAGAGAGCGTGTGCGAGCAGGGGAGGGACACAGAGAGAGAGGGAGACACAGAATCCTAAGACAGGCTCCAGGCTCTGAGCTGTCAGCCAGAGCCTGATGTGGTGCTTGAACTCACCAACTGTGAGATCATGACCTGAGCAAAGTCAGACGCTTGACTGACTGAGCCACCCAGGTGCCCTTATAATTCTATTTCTTAGGACGGTAGGTCATGAGAACAGAATTTAAAAATGAGAACTTTTTTCAGAATACATGGAGTTATTTTAAGGTGTGTTTTTCAGCAGATAGTGAAAAGGACAAACCAGAAACTTGACTAGGTAAGAGCTTTGTTCCAAGAATTCAAATCCTGAAGAAGCTTATTTTGATATTTAAGGAATGTTGACAGCATCTCTTAGTGACACAGAATTCACTCAAATTTCCCTTTTGCCACGGGTTTGAGGTTGAGCCTCTAGTGGCATTGAGATTTGTAATATGAAACTTCTTTTAAATGAAAATTCTTTATTTTTTCCTAGAGGAGATGGTAAAGAGTTCCCCATAAGCCTCTTATAAAAGAGCCATTGGAAGAAGGAGGAAAGGAAGTAACTAATGGGGGTAAATCCATTTAAAAAGAGGTAATGAGGGGTGCCTGAGGGGCTCAGTTGGTTAAGCATCTGACTCTTGATTTCAACTCAGTCATGATCTCACAGCTTGAGAGGTGGAACCCTGCGATGGGCTCTGTGTTCAAAGACATAAAAAAAAAAAAAAAAAAAAAAAAAAAAAAAGAGGTAGTGAATAATCAGTGTGAGAACATTAAGATGTGAAATAAGGACTCTGGATTTCTATGTATTTTTAATACAGCTTTTGTAGATTACTCCACGTATCATATAATTCATCCATTTAAGGTGTGCAATTCAATGTTTTTTAGTTTTTAGCATTTTCACAGTTTTGTTCAACCATCACCGCACTCTAGAATACTTTCATCCTCACTAAAAAAGCCCCATATCCTTTACAGATCAGTCTTCATTCCCCACCCGCACCTGCCCCACCTAAGTCCACTTTCTGTCTCTGTAAATTTGCTTACTCTGCACATTTTATATGAATGGAATCATACAGTATGTGGCCTTTTGTGACTGGTTTCCTTCACTTAGCATAACGTTTTCAAAGCTCATTCATGTAGTAGCATGTATTAGTACTTAATTTCATTTTATTGATGAATAATATTGCATGTTATAAATATCACATTTTATTTATTATTTCATAAGTTGATGGACATTTGGGTTATTTTAGTTTTTTGGCTATTTGAATAATGCTTCTTGGAACATTTTTATGCATGTTTTTGTGGGGGCATATGCTTTAATTTTTCTTGGGTTAGATACTTAAAATTGGAATCACTACATCATATACTAATTCTGTGTTTAACTTTTTAAGGGACTGCTACATTGTTTTCCAAAGGAGCTGCACCATTTTACATTTTCTGCCATCAATGTATGAAAGCTCAAGTTTCTCCAAATTAAATCTCTCTCATAAATTAGCTTTCTCAAGAGCAAATGTATTAATGTATTCATGCATGTTTTCATATAGGCCTACAAAGTAAAGAATTTGGAAGAAAAAGGCCAAGGTTTTAATAATAGTTATCTCTAGAAATCATGATTGCACGTGAGTTTTTTCCTCATTTTTTTTTTTTGCTTATTTATAACTATCTTTGTAAAAACAATAAGCATATATAGCTTTTTTGTTTTAGAGAAAAAACATGATCATCTTGCTAGTAGGACCCATAGCACTCATTCTCAGTCTGGTTGATCATTAGAAACACCAGAAGAGCTTTAAAAAAAAAAAAAAAAACAATGTCTTAGAGCATCTGGGTGGCTCATTTGGTTAAGTGTCCGACTCTTGATTTCAGCTCAGATCATGATCTCACAGGTCATGTGTTTGAGCCCTCCATCAGGCTCAGCGCTGACAGTGAAAAGACTGCTTGGGATCCTCTCTCTTCCTCTCTCTCTCTGCCCCTCCCCCACTCATGCGCGCGCTCTCTCTCTCTCTCTCTCTCTCAAAAATAAATGAATAAACTTCAAAAAATTAAGAAACACTACCAATGTCTTGACCATCCTTCCTTAGAAATTCATATTCAGTTGATTTGGGAATGTTCTAATGTGCAAGCAGATTAAGAACTATACCCTATACCTTCAGATCCACACTGTCTTATTTGTTGAGTTTTGCTGAAGGGGAAAAAAAGAAAACCTTACAGACTGGCAGTCTCCTGGTGTGAGTTTAGTCCAGGCCATTTTATTTATGGTTTGCAAGGTATTATCTTTACTGGGTTACATCTGGAGAGGCTTCCTTAGTATCAAGAGGCTACTTCAAGAAACATGTGAAGAGGTGTCCCAAACTTTCTTCTGGCAAGTGTCATGGGAAGATCAGAAACTTAATGTTGAAATGAAACCATCTGGCACTTAAGGAGTTTTATACCTATAGTAAGGTACAGTTTTAAGCCCTCTTCAAAATAAAGCTGTCTTTGACTTCATGGATAATAATATTTAGACAATGATTTGTCATGCAGTCCTTTGCTGCATGGTAATGAGAGATGTACAGAAGCAGTCTGGGGATGGGAGAGAGAAGATGGAAGTAACTCCATAAGAATATGCATCACTGAATGTTCTACATCTGTTGTCTTTTTTTTTTACATAGAATAGGTGATTAGAGAGAAACTGGGTCCATTAAAATTCTTGATTCTGGTGTCTACTGTGAGTAACATGCTTCTTGAATGAAGAACAAAGGAGTCAGTTTCATGACTGAGTAATGGGGTATTGTGACTTTATGTGTCTGGTATCTTCAAAACTAAGGATTTTTGATGTTCCCTTCAGAAGGATCTACTCCTGAAGCACCTGAAGGCTTTTAACTTAAAAAATTGGAAGCATACATTCCTTGATAAATCTTACTCTTGGTTTCTGTCTAAGCTCTATCTGGTGGGGTGAAAAGAGAGGGTAAAGAGAATGGTTGTCTTTTTCTATGACAAGGGGGAAATGTGCTGCTGAATTTAAGCAGCGCTTTTCACAAATGTCAGTTAGTTTTGGAAGAATTATTTTTATCCACAAACCAATTTTCATGAGTTTTAACTATGTACAAAGTACATGGTAATTCTGTTGATAAAGCCAATAATGAGTGCCATTATTCAAGCCTTCAAATTCATATGATCCAGAAGAAAAAATATAACTCCTCAAGAGATTATTAAACAAAGTAGAATATGAAAATTTTCATAGCAATTATATATAATAGTTCTTTAAGATTTCTAAGAATAAAGACAGAACTTTTGGAAGTGGAAGATGTTCAATGTTTTTCTAGCATAGTCTCAATGCTAAATTTCCCCCCACCATCTGGAAAGTGGTACTAACTTTCAAATGAATCTACAATCCCTTCACATTCTATTGAAAGACTTTTTGTTTATCCTTTTCTCTCACTGCACTAGGTATCATTATTATTTCGATGTAATAAGTGAGAAGTGTTTTGTTTTTTTAGTTTTCTGGCTCCTGCTAAAAATAGCCAAATTACCTGTAAATTTAGAATGTTAATTTGTAATCACATAGAACATTCATATCAAAGAAGATGCAGGATTCTTCTCCTTATTAACTTTGGAAGTTCAAACTTTTTAATGTTTAAACACTATAATAATTCCAATTATTTATCAAACTCTTTCACTTTGTTTCTTCTCGTGTATTTATCTTGTTGTAAGTGTATTAGCTCATTTAACATTCAAAGACATCCTATATGTAATTTTCTAGATTCATTTTCATCATAATTCCTGAAAATGCAGATACTATTTTGTTTATATCAATGTGTTTTTTAAATTATAAAAAACGATGTTAAAAAAAAAACTGGTAAGTGGCTGTTTCATCTACTGTATTGGCTGAGTTTAGTCCCATCCTCAATTCACTCTTTTAAAGATATCTCTTGTAAGTTTGTAATTTATACATTCTAGTTCTATTCTTCTAGTAGTTAACTATTAAATAGTAATACATACTTAACCAAATAGGTTTTGAGGTGAATCACTAATTCTATCCTTCTCTTGAAATAAGACAAGGATCTTAAAATGTTTTCTACCATCCCACATAACATATGTTTGTTATTTCTATTTTATTTTTTAAAATGTTTATGTGTTTTTGAGAGAGAGACAAAGAGAGAAAGAAAGAGAGAGAGGAAACACGAGTGAAGGAGGGGCAGAGAGAGAGGGAGTGAGAGAATCCTAAGCAGGCTCCACACTGTCATTGCAGAACCTGATGAGGAGCTTGATCTCACAAACTGCTAGATCACGACCTCAGCCACAAATCACAAGTTGGATGCTTAACCGACTGAGCCACCCAGGTAACCCTGTTTTTAGTTTATTTTAATGTTGTACATGCACACACACACACACACACTTTATTTCTTATTTTTAAAATTTTAAAAATATTTATTCATTTATTTTGAGAGAGAGAGAGAGAGAGAGAGAGAGAGAGAATCCCAAGCAGGCTCCACACTCAGCACAGAGCCCAACATGGGACTCAATCTCATGACCTGAGCTGAAACCAAAAATTGGATGCTCAACCAACTGAGCCACCCAGGTGCCCCTATTTTATTTTTTAAGTAATCTCTACACTCAATGTGAGGTTCAAACTCACAACCCGGAGATCAAGGGTCACATGCTCTACCAACTGAGCCAGCTAGGTGCCCACCTCAACATACGCACTTTAAACATCTAAACCTAGATTTATCAACGTGCTTTGAGTTTTTGTTTGCTTATCATTGGTTATTTCACCACACCGTTTCCTTCTAAATTCAATTTCCTTCTTGCTGAAATATATTTTTGGTAATATTTTAGTAAGGATCTGTAAATATAACCTGTCTCAGCCTTTGTAATATTAAAATGTTTTTCTTCTTAATTTAAAAATTCTAGTCTTTGACGTTCTAAAGTTTCACCATACTGTGTCCAAGAATGGATTTTTTTGGTTACCCTACTCAGAACTATCTGCTCCTTGAGTACAAAGATTCATGGTTTCTTTCATTTTCAGACTGCTTCTCTCCCAATCTCTTATTCTGGAGAGAATATCTATTAGATTTATTAGACATGTGTCAGGGAGTCTCATTTCATACTCCTGTGCGCTTTTTAAATTTGTAACACAACTTATTTATCAATGAGCTCATAATTAGTTAATTGAGGAATATCATGCATATGGTATATTAGGTGCCGTGTTACTTAACTCCATATTTATTTATATATATATAAATCTATCCCTCTGCACTTAGATGAATTTTCAGATCTGTCTTCAAATTTACCAATTTCCTCTTTATCCATGTTTAGTACATCCAATAGTTCATATACTGAGCTTTTCCCTTCAATTATTACATTTTTCATTTCTAAGATTTCCACTTTACTCTTTTTCAAAACTGCTTCTCTTTTAGGAGATACTGCCCTTATAATTTTTATTTTTTCCTTGTCTATATGTATAAACATTTGAAGCAAATTTATTTTCACACTGTTTGCATTTTCTATTGCTTTTAACATGTGAATTCTCCTGTTTGTTGAGACTCCTGGATCACATGGAAATCTGTTTCCTTGAGTGCTTCAAATTTTAGTCAGAATCTGTGTTCAGATTAAATTGTTTTCAAAGGACGTGTCATGATTCAGGGTTGTGAAATCATTATTGTGGGTAGTTTTATGTCTACCTCTGCCAGTCCCATGATCTCTCAACCAGTTTTTACAATAATTTCATAACTTAATATTATTTTACCAAGTGTAATATGTGAATTCAACCCTCTATCCCCACATAGTATCAGTTTAGATTTCTCCCAGATGATTAGTTTTCAACCATGACCTAGGACAGGCAGACCATTTTTTTTTGACAAATTCCCAGTCCAGTGGAAAGAACTTGTCTAGTCCCTTCCAGGTCCTTGGTTTTATGCTGAGAGTGCACCTATAGCCTTCCATGCCCCCCAGGTCAGCAAACTTAAATTCTGTCTTCTTTCCCAACTCTCTATGCTCAAATTAAAACCTCAGTGACTTAGAACATCCAGGGCCAGTAGCCTCATGGCCCGTCTGGCTTTAGCTTCCATTCATTGCTTGGGCTTCAGATTACCTCTATTTCTGGCACCATGTGGGTGTTTTTGTTTGTTTTGTTTTGTTTTTCAAGCTGAAATATGGATATGCATGGTTTTGTGGTTGCTATATTCTATTCGGTAGTACTACCTGGAGCAACAGGAGGGGAGGCCGGTCAGCCATAACAACCAGAGAAACGCAGTTTCATCTATGTGGTACCACATAGGTAATTTGACTGCCTCCATACCTTCTGTTTACCTACATTTTTACATTAAATAAACCAACAGGTCACATAGGCTGTCCTAAAAATGCAGTTTGAGTCCTGTTGCTCTTGCTCTGTCTTCACATGTCATGGTTGACAGAGATGGCAAACTTCTAGAGGACAAGCACTGCACCACATGCAGATATGCACGAGCATCACAGGAAAACTGAAATAAGAACAAACTTAGAGTAGTATGCATAGTATTTCTGATGGTCCTATTTGCAAGGAAAAACATTTTTTCCTAAGTTGGCAGCTTTCTTATTCACAAATGTATTTCATAAATTCAGACTCAAAATGCAGCCCTCTTTTTGGTTTGGCAGTGGTAATTGGTGTCTTCATATTATTTCTCTGCTTCTTTAGAATAAACAAGAAGTTTTGCTCCTGCGTTTGCCTGTTGTGACAAAATCTCAAGAAACTGGAGTGTCACTGGGCACTAGCCACGGTCATTTGGCCCAATACTTGGTCATATGTTATCCTGAAATATATCGTGAAATATAATAAAGAGAATTTTTTTGTGTATGTGGGTAGGAGGGGTAAAATTATGAACTATAAAACCAGAGTGACAGGAAGGTGCTAGGAGAAATGTTCAAAACATTGGTGTGATTTATGAACATATGGCAAACAGATGTGGTGGAGTAATAGGGACCCCCATCTCCTTTTATAAATTTGGATCACATTTGTGTCCTTCCCGCATCAACCTAGCCTCAGGTTCATAATATGCTTTATTAAAATTCTCTGCAGGGCATATGGATGATTAATAATTGTTGATGACAGAAATTTGGTTTTGGTAAGCTGCACAGTGAAAGATAAATACAACGAGGCTATTTTAACCTCTGTATATTAAGCTTATTAGAGTAAGTCTTCTCCGTAAGATGGTCTGTGTTGAGATTGTGTGTGATTTATGGAAATGTCACCAGTGACCCTGGTTCTGGAAAAATTCTTAAAATCTCTTTTGTTGTTCTCATCATTTGAGTTTCAGTTGTCACCAGGGAAAATCATTTTTGGAAAAAAAACATAATCAAGAGTGGTTAAAATAGCCTTCAAATAAAATAAATATTGGGTAGCTATCTAGGAATAAAAATACAAAGATAGCCTTGAGATGGATATTAGAAATAGAAATTTATTTGTAACAAGTTCTGAATGTGGTGCGGAAGAGAAGCAAATGGATAGGGAAACACTGGAATATTGGCTTTTGATTCTTTCCCCACCACTAACATGTCTGGAACATTTGGATAAGCCTTTTAATTCTTTCTACCTTTGTTAAGAGAACAAGTGTTCTACAATTAGTGTCTGTAATACAGCTTGAAAAAAAAATTTAATAAAACAAAAATTTTAACAACCATCTATCTGGCAAGAAATCCAAACAAGTACAAATGTGTTTCTAGTGAGGAACTCATTTTCCCTTTATCCTTCTCAAGTACTCAAATTCACTTGTTTAGAAGCAACTACTACTAGTTGGAAATTATTAAGAAAAGGTCTTAATATTATAAGCCAATCTTTCAAATAGGAGCATTGAAATTTACGACAAATTGCATTTAGTAACCTGTACCATTCACCATGAAGTAATGGTCATTTGTAAAGCTGGAAATTATAGCAAGATCATATAATTCCCACTTCACTCAAGTGATATTTTGGGAAAATTTTTTAAAGGATAAAGGAAAAAAAATCTGAAAATAATGAGAATAATGCTGGAGGTCTGATGATTACTGATTTGTTGAATTTTGCTTTGCCTGGGACTTTGATAGGCAGAACTATAAGATCATGCAGCCCAAACACTCGAGTTGCAGTTTCACAAACCCGCATTTTTCCCATCCAATAGTATGGCTGGCAGTTGTCTGGAAGTTGAAAGGAATGATTGCTGGATCAGGGCCTCCTACAAAGTGTTACAGGAATCAGCATGGGGCAAGTCTGTGCTTAGTGTGTGGGGTTAAAATAGAAAAAGAATAGACAACCCCCATGCTTTTCTTCATACCCTCATTTTTCATTCAATTAGGGAAAATTATAAAAACAGTAACAAAAATGAAAACACACATGGTAACAATATCCTAATGTGTTTGAGAAATAATGCAGAAGATGGACTTAACCACCTCAAAAATTTTTGGGAAACTATTCAGGGGTCTAAATGGAAGTCTGGTATTTTGATTACCTAGACAACTTTCCTTCAGTTCTGTTCACATCATCAGCTTCCCTCTCACCTCTATCAGGAATGACTAATACCTCAGTTTTATACTTGTTTCTTAGAGAATGTATAAAAGAGCTTCCCGGAAAAAAAAAAAATGTTAGTGCTGTTGCATTTTTTTGCATCTTTAGTGTGCTTTGTCCTCAGTCTGAAACTGGGTTAAGACACTTAGACTCAAATAACTGGCAGGTCTCTTGATTCTTTTTTAAATTGAAGTGCCTTGATGGTTGACAACTGAAGAATGATTTACAATTTCTGGAGTCCTTTGTGGGTTTGGTTTTTAAGACAAATTCTTAATATTCAAGCTCCTTGGAAGTTGGAACTTCAATAATAGCTAGTCATTTCTAAAATGTGGAATTTGTCCAGTTTTGAGTAAATAACAAACTGATATGTTTTCAAAAATGTAAATTATCACATTCAATTGTCTTGGGAAGCAACAGAGAAGCAGTAGCATTTTCCTCCAAATTGTAAAATAATTTGATATTAGAACATTTAAAACTAAAGAGAGCAGATTTTCCTGTGCAGATGTCAGAGGCCTGATATAGTTCTCATTCACTGTAGTGTGGCCCTACAAGGACACATAAATCTCCATGTCTTATCAGCTCAAATCTTGAGAATGTGGGACGGAGCTATATTATGTGGTGCATCTTTTCAGAAAAAAAGCTAATGTTATGTTAGCTAAGACTTTCAAAAATAAACTCAAATATTCTGGTATCCCATCAGTATAATAGTTTTGAATTACCCTAGCAATGGGACCAGCCCAACTCTTGACTACTCTTAGCTAATGTGAACACAATACTGCCTGCAACTTTTTGTCTTTCTTAAAACTGGTCAGTAAGCACTGAAGATGTGTGTAAGCTGAAATAACATTTTAATTAATGAGAAGAGGCAACCAGATAGCTAAGAACTTGAAAATTAGTTTGTATTTCATCTGATCTATTCTTATCACCTATAACATTGCTAAATACAGCCTCCACTCATCCTTTCACTGATTGTACAAATAATTATTTAGCACCCTTTACATACGTATTAAGCATGGGGCACCTGGGTGGCTCAGTCAGTTAAGCGTCCAACTCTTGATTTCAGCTCAGGTCATGATCTCACGGTTTGGTTCACGGGTTCCAACCCTGCATCAGTTCTGTACTGACAGTGGGGAGCCTGCTTGGGATCTCCCTCTCTCTCTCTGCTCTTCCCCTGCTCGTGTTCTCTCTCTCTCTCTTTCACTCAAATAGATACACTTAAAAAATTTTAAAGGGAACCAATTAGAATTCCCTTGGGAAAAATAAGTAAATGAAACAGCAACAAAAACCATGGTCTCTGACTTTCAGGAACTCATATTAAGGGAAACAGAAATATAGCTACCTAATAAAAATCCTACACAATATGACTGCCATAATAGAGGTAGGTACAAAATTCTATACAAATGCAGAAAAAGGAAGGACTTGCAACTTCCAGACAAGCTAGAAAGAAGTCCCATAAACTGTGTCTCATGTTGGTGTTTTCCAGATGCGAGAAAAGGATGATTCCCTAGAGAGGGCTATGAACAAGAATACAGAGCTGTGAACAGGAATATTTGGGAACAGATATTGGTAAGGATGCTTGGGTCCACTTTACAGAGTAACCTCTATATCATATTAAGAAATTTACTATATTCGCTATAATTAATGAAGAGTTTTCTAAAGATTTACAAGTAGACGGATGGACATGGTCATATTTGGGTTTATATAAACCACACAAAACTATAAAAAATGAATTCTGGGGAATAAGACCCTAGTGAGGAAGAACAAACAGGAGGCTATTGAGAAGATGGTAACATGAACAAAGACAACTGCAGGAGGTGAGGGATCAAGAGGAAGGGGATAGAAATTAAGTTCCTCAGCCCCATGGCATGACTGTATAGGTTCATCCCTGTGTCATTCCATGCCCCTCCCCCAGCAAACTCTCTCTCTAAACTGTTCCCACATTCTACAGATTTCCCACTTACCTCCTTTAAAACTTATGACATACTTCAGATATACAAAAGCTGTAAGGACTAACATAATAAACACCTGTGAACCCACTGCCCTGTTTGGAAGCAAAACATTAATACGAATGAAGGCTTCTTTGTGACCCTCCATATTGGCACACGTAGCTTTCATTTATTGACTTTTATTGCTTAGTAATGTTCTATTGTAAAAACAAAGATTTATTTATCCACCTTTTATATATGTCACTTTCTTTTCACATATGGGATTTTTTTTAGGTATAAACATAGAAGCAGAATCCTGTCAGATTGTGCATTTTCAACTTCATTAGATATTGCCACATTGTTCTCAAAACAAAAAAGGAAATTTAATTAAATTTAAAAATCAATAAAACCACTCGGTGTTCCATAATTTCACCAATACTCAATATTGTCAGACTTTTAAACTGTTGGTGGATTGCATCAGGCCTTTTAAGCCACTGAGGATTTTTTGGCTTTTACTTTAAATGAGATGAGAAACCACCAGAGGATTTTGAATAGAAGGACAGTATGATCTGATTAAGGATCATTCTGGCCATGGGGTTGAGACTAGACTAAAGGGACAGAACCAGTTAGACCAGTTAAGTGGCTGTTGCAATAATCTATTCAAAATATGATGGAAGACTAAACTCAAGTGATAGAGGTGGAAGAGTGAAAATTATTAACATGTCTACACTCTAGATATGTTTAGAAGGTGGTGATATTTTGAAAATAAAAACAATGGATTTGCTATTGAATTGCAGGCAGAGTGTGTGAGAGAGTCCCAAGGTTTTGGATCAGTAACTGAAAGAAGTCAGTTGCTGTTTACAAAAGATGGGGAGGAATGCAGGAGGAGCAGATCAGGAGAAAAGATCAGGAGTCAGCTTTTGGGCTTGATATGTTTGAGAAGAGTATCAGATACCTAACTGAAAATAGGTTGTCTAGAATGAATATGATAGTTTAGAACTAGGGTATAAATTTTGGAATCGTTATCGTATAGATAGTATCTAAAGTCTTGAGACTGGAAGTGGTCAATCACCAAAACAGTAGTATAGTCAGAGAGGTAAAAAGGTCCATGGACTGAGCCCCATATTTAGTGGGAGTTAAGGAGAAACCAGTAAGGAAAACAGAAACGGAGGAAAACCAAGACAGTGGCTGTGCCAGAAGTCAAGATGTGTCCCCTGCTGCTGACAGACTAAGACTATTGAGAACTGAAATTTGATCATTAGATTTAGCAACATGAAAGTCACTACTGATTTCTCAACAGCAATTTTGGTGGAGTGGCAGGGGTGAAAACGCAAGTAAAGGATCTTAAAGAGGACAAAGGAGAGGAATTAATCATTCTTTATATGATTTTTGCTATAAAGGGGAGTAGGGAAACAGGGCTAAAGCTGGATGGTAGATTGGGGTCAAGAGAGGATTTTCGTAATACTGGAACAGTATTAGCATATTTATATGCTTATGGGAATGATGCTAAAAAGAAATGAAGAATTACGATGCAATAGAGAGAAGAGACAAATTCTGGAATGATGTCCTTGAGTAGTTGACGGGAGATGGGACTATTGGATTAGTAAAGAGAGTATAAACACTTCACGAGTTGTGACCAAAAGGAAGGCAGAGTAAATGGGCAAGGATACTGAGGACTGAAAGATGGAAGTGGTAGTGAGAAAGCAAAGAGTTGGTGGTTTCTCTGTGAAATAGGAAGTAAGCATCACCCAAGAGTGTGAAAGAAGTGTTAGAAGTTCTAATAGAGAGGGGCACCTGGGTGGCTCAGTCAGTTAAGCATCCAACTTTGGCTCAGGTCATAACCCCATAGTTCATGGGTTTGAGCCTCGTGTCAGGCTGTGCTGACAGCTCAGAGCCTGGAGCCTGCTTTGGATTCTGTCTCTCTCTCTCTCTCTCTCTCTCTCTCTCTCTCTGCCCCTCCCTTGCTTGCACTCTGTCTCTCTCTCTGTCTCTCAAAAATAAATAAACATTAAAAAATTAAAAAAAAATGTTCTATGCAAAAGCGATCTAGGAGAAAGAAACTGGGAATTGTTCTTTTTGATTTTAATCTGTCTTGGATCATTTCACTGAACTGGTCTAGTTCTTCCCCAGATTGAGTCCCTTTAAACAAGATCTTGTCATTCTGCTCAAACCCTTCCAATAGCTGTACATCTTGCTCAGAGTATAATTCAAAGTCCCTCATATCTCCTAGCAGGCTCTATATTGCCTGTTCCCATATTGCCTCCTCTAAGTTCACAATTGCTTTTCCCCTCACTCACACCATCAAGGCAGGACAATTGTGTCTTTTGTTCACTACTATATCATCAGCACTTGATGACCAGTGCCTAGCACACAATAGGCACTCTAAATATTTATTCAATAAATGAAGCAACAGCATTTTAAGGATAAATGAAGAAGAATATAAGCAAGGTCATCCAAATTACAGACTTTCTCTAAATGGGTTGGGTTTGTTGGGATGTACAGGTAATCAAGCCTTTTCTTTTTTCTTTTTTCTTTTTTTTTTTTTTTTTTTTGGTTATAAATTGGGAAAGTCTAGGACCAGACAGGTACTGTGCTGATTTCAACGCCACTGAGAGTTGCATATATCTTTCACTCAAAAAACTTAAGAGATGAGAGTTCTGAATACTTTTTGTGCTACAGGTCGAGCTACATAAAGTTGGCAGATCATGTATACTCAGGCATGGGCTAACATCACCTAACCTCATTCAGTGCAACAAACAGTGCCAAAGTGGATAAAACTCTATGAAATGTATTGTTAGTGATGTTGCTGAGTAGTTTTATTTTATTTTATAATGCCCTCATTATAAGACTAACAGCAGAAAATTCTTCATGGAGTCAGAATGAGGAACAGGCTTCCTTTATCATTATTTCATAAACATTGCAAATCATGTTACTGATTCTATTCCTTTCTTTTCCTTGGCTGTTCAGAAATTGAGAGTTAAATGTGTGCCTCCTGTTTTTGTCAAGCACTTGTGAGTGGTAGGTTCATGTCTGCTCCTTCCATTATTAAAAATAACCACATAAATAATTAAATACATAAGTGAATCACACATGACTCGGTGATCCAATTCTGAGTACCTGATGTCTAAAAGGAAAAAAGTAATACCAAAAGAAAGGACCACCTCTCCTTCAGGATATACACACAATTTCTAAAATGCATTCCAAGTGCTAACCTTACTTCTTGCTTCATCTTGTTTATTCTACCATGGTGCTCTCTTAAAACCAATTTGATCCCCCTATTTAATTTTAATTTCATTTTGCCCTGTTACAGAGGTTCTCCATATACAGGAAAGGGATCTGCAGAGGGATCAAAGCTTCTAGGTTTCTGCAAAGGGATCAAAGCTTAGACAGAAGAAAAGGTAAATCAGATACAGCAGCCATATCCCTTTTTCTACATCAACCTTCACGATGACGGTTTTTCCTTGTTCCTCCAGTGACATTTAGGTTTACACTGGACAATAACCAACATCTAAAAATTTCTCTCTTATGGTGTAGTGGAAGCAGAAAACTTGACCAGACTTTAAATAACTTATAAAAATAACTGAAAGAGCCTATCCTCTCTCAAACTAGGAAATAAAATGTCACCATGAAACTTTAAACCACAGTTAACACATCATGTTGTCAGTGCCTGGGAGCTAGAAATTATCCAAGTTACTTCCAGTCTTTCCCTTTTATGAAAATTGGTGATATTAGAAGTGCAATAAAACTAATTTTGCCCTGAGGAACAATGCTTGCTTCTCTTGTTGTCATGCTGGAATGATCCACTGGAGAAACAAACCCTGATTAGATCCAGCAGCAATTGATTTCAACCCCATAGGAGGGTTCAGTCTGTCCATACCCTGCTAAGATTGGTGGAAAAGAGCTAAATCGAGCTCTAACTTCAGGAAGCAGCAGAGTCCCCAAAGAAGTCCAAACAGTGGAACTACATAAAACTTCAACCATGCTTAACCTTATGAACATATCATTATCCCCAGAACCACCAGAATGTCCATCTAGATAATTTCAAAGTATTATTTCTAAAGTTGTGGGGATAGAGATCACTAGGTGTGGAATCAAATTATTCATTCTAAATGGAATTTTTAGATTCTCTGAAACACATAGAGAAATACACTGCCAATGAGTTGCAGCTCTCAGGGGTTTATACTGCCTAGATCCAGACACTCTCCCCCAGATTCTCTCCTCAACCCTCATTATTTACCAATCCATTCAGCTAGTTGGCACTTGGGGCATTGCAGAACACTTCCCTTCCTAATTTCTGGGTTTTCCCAAAATGCTGCTGGTATGAAATTGTAAGAAAAGAGAAGAGGCTGAAAGAAAAATCAAAGAATAGATTGTGACTCTGGTCATCATCTTACTAAAATGAGTGTTGAGAGTGGGGAAAATGTGAATTTAAGAATGAAGAAGACTAGAAAAAAAGGAGAAAGAAGAGAACAAGAACCCGAAAGAAGATTGGGTAATCACATCCCTATCTTCTACTACAGACCAAAAGTGGATCTTGTGCGAGGTGGGAAACACCCATTCATCCATGTGCTGTGTCACCACACATCTCCACTTTCCACCCCATTTTGGGGCAAGGCTATCAGGATCAGCAGAATTAAACTGGCATGAGAACACCAGTCCCTACTTTTTCCTGTAATTTTTTATTCTGCTCTTTTTTCTCTTCTTTTATGCACATAGTTAAGTGTTTTAGCTCAGCTTCTGATATACATTTTATCTTTGTGATGCCACTAAGCTGCAGAATATGGTTTTTCTGGAGAGGATTCTCTCAATAAATAGATATTTTTATAATATTCACCTCCCATTTCACCAGGATTATTCTTAGGAACAAGAATCACCTATAGTAAGGTGTATTCTCTGTAATTTGAAAGCTAAAACACCTTTTAGGAGAATTTTAAGAGTGCATCTGTTTGTCAGAAGAACTAATATCTGTCCTTATTTTTTTTCCATCAAGTGGTTTTATTTTTTTAAATACATGAAATGTATTGTCAAATTGGTTTCCATACAACACCCAGTGCTCATCCCAAAAGATTCCCTCTTCAATACCCATCACCCACCCTCCCCTCCCTCCCACCCCCCCATCAGCCCTCAGTTTGTTCTCAGTTTTTAAGAGTCTCTTATGCTTTGGCTCTCTCCCACTCTAACCTCTTTTTTTTCCCCCTTCCTCTCCCCCATGGGTTCCTGTTGAGTTTCTCAGGATCCACATAAGAGTGAAAACATATGGTATCTGTCTTTCTCTGTATGGCTTATTTCACTTAGCATAACACTCTCCAGTTCCATCCACGTAGCTACAAAGGGCCATATTTCATTCTTTCTCATTGCCACGTAGTACTCCATTGTGCATATAAACCACAATTTCTTTATCCATTCATCAGTTGATGGACATTTAGGCTCTTTCCATAATTTGGCTATTGTTGAGAGTGCTGCTATAAACATTGGGGTACAAGTGCTCCTATGCATCAGTACTCCTGTATTCCTTGGGTAAATACCTAGCAGTGCTACTGCTGGGTCATAGGGTAGGTCTATTTTTAATTTTTTGAGGAACCTCCACACTGTTTTCCAGAGTGGCTGCACCAGTTTGCATTACCACCAACAGTGCAAGAGGGTTCCCGTTTCTCCACATCCTCTACAGCACCTATAGTCTCCTGATTTGTTCATTTTGGCCACTCTGACTGGCCTGAGGTGATATCTGAGTGTGGTTTTGATTTGTATTTCCCTGATGAGGAGCGACGTTGAGCATCTTTTCATGTGCCTGTTGGCCATCCAGATGTCTTCTTTAGAGAAGTGTCTATTCATGTTTTCTGCCCATTTCTTCACTGGGTTATTTGTTTTTTAGGTGTGGAGTTTGGTGAGCTCTTTATAGATTTTGGATACTAGCTCTTTGTCCGATATATCATTTGCAAATATCTTTTCCCATTCCGTTGGTTGCCTTTTAGTTTTGTTGATTGTTTCCTTTGCTGTGCAGAAGCTTTTTATCTTCATGAGGTCCCAATAGTTCATTTTTGCTTTTAATTCCCTTGCCTTTGGGGATGCGTCAAGTAAGAAATTGCTATGGCTGAGGTCAGAGAGGTCTTTTCCTATTTTCTCCTCAAGGGTTTTGATGGTTTCCTGTCTCAGATTCAGGTCCTTTATCCATTTTGAGTTTATTTTTGTGAATGGTGTGAGAAAGTGGTCCAGTTTCATTCTTCTGCATGTTGCTGTCCAGTTCTCCCAGCACCATTTGTTAAAGAGACTGTCTTTTTTCCATTGGATGTTCTTTCCTGCTTTGTCAAAGATGAGTTGGTCATACGTTTGTGGGTCTAGTTCTGGGTTTCTATTCTATTCCATTGGTTTGTGTGTCTGTTTTTGTGCCAATACCATGCTGTCTTGATGATGACAGCTTTGTAGTAGAGGCTAAAGTCTGGGATTGTGATGCCTCCTGCTTTGGTCTTCTTCAAAATTACTTTGGCTATTCCGGGCCTTTTGTGGTTCCATATGAATTTTAGGATTGCTTGTTCTACTTTCGAGAAGAATGCTAGTGCAATTTTGATTGGGATTGCATTGAATGTGTAAATAGCTTTGGGTAGTATTGACATTTTGACAATATTTATTCTTCCAACCCATGAGCACAGAATATTTTTCCATTTCTTTGTATCTTCTTCAATTTCCTTCATAAGCTTTCTATAGTTTTCAGCATACAGATCTTTTACATCTTCGGTTAGATTTATTCCTAGGTATTTTATGCTTCTGGGTGCAATTGTGAATGGGATCAGTTTCTTTATTTGTCTTTCTGTTGCTTCATTATTAGTGTATAAGAATGCAACTGATTTCTGTACATTGATTTTGTATCCTGCGACTTTGCTGAATTCATGTATCAGTTCTAGCAGACTTTTGGTGGAGTCTATCAGATTTTCCATGTATACTATCATGTCATTTGCAAAAAGTGAAAGTTTAACCTAATCTTTGCCAATTTTGATGCCTTTGATTTCCTTCTGTTGTCTGATTGCTGACACTAGCACTTCCAACACTATGTTAAACAACAGTGGTGAGAGTGGACATCCCTGTTGTGTTCCTGATCTCAGGGGAAAAGCTCTCAGTTTTTCCCCATTGAGGGTCATGTTAGCTGTGGGCTTTTCACAAATGACTTTTATGATGTTTAAGTATGTTCCTTCTATCCCGACTTTCTCAAGGGTTTTTATTAAGAAAGGATGCTGAATTTTGTCAAATGCTTTTTCTGCATTGATTGACAGGATTATATGGTTCTTATCTTTTCTTTTATTAATGTGATGTATCACGTTGATTGATTTGCGAACGTTGAACCAGCCCTGCATCCCAGGAATGAATCCCACTTGATCATGGTGAATAATTCTTTTTATATGCTGTTGAATTCGATTTGCTAGTATCTTATTGAGAATTTTTGCATCCATATTCATCAGGGATATTGGCCTGTAGTTCTCTTTTTTACTGGGTCTCTGTCTGGTTTAGGAATCAAAGTAATGCTGGCTTCATAGAATGAGTCTGGAAGTTTTCCTTCCCTTTCTATCTTTTGGAATAGCTTGGGAAGAATAGGTATTATCTCTGGTTTAAATGTCTGGTAGAACTCCCCTGGGAAGCCATCTGGTCCTGGACTCTTATTTGTTGGGAGATTTTTGATAACTGATTGAATTTCTTTGCTGGCTATGGGTCTGTTCAAGCTTTCTATTTCCTCCTGATTGAGTTTTGGAAGCGTGTGGGTGTTTAGGAATTTTTCCATTTATTCCAGAATGTCCAGTTTGTTGACATATAGTTTTTCATAGTATTCCCTGATAATTGCTGGTATTTCTTTTTTTTTTTAATTTTTTTTTAACATTTATTTATTTTTGAGACAGAGAGAGACAGAACATGAACGGGGGGGGGGGGGGGGCAGGGAGAGAGGGAGACACAGAATTGGAAGCAGGCTCCAGGCTCTGAGCCATCAGCCCAGAGCCCGACGTGGGGCTCGAACTAACGGACTGCAAGATCGTGACCTGAGCTGAAGTCGGACGCTTAACCAACCGAGCCACCCAGGCGTCCCAGATTGCTTGTATTTCTGAGGGATTGGTTGTAAGAATTTCATTTTCATTCATGATTTTATCTATTTGGGTCATCTCCCTTTTCTTTTTGAGAAGTCTGGCTAGAGGGTTATCAATTTTGTTTATTTTTTCAAAAAACCAACTCTTGGTTTCATTGATCATTTCTACAGTTTTTTTAGATTCTATATTGTTTATTTCTGCTCTGATCTTTATTATTTCTCTTCTTCTGCTGGGTTTAGGGTGTCTTTGCTGTTCTGCTTTTATTTCCTTTAGGTGTGCTGTTAGATTTTGTATTTGGGATTTTTCTTGTTTCTTGAGATAGGCCTGAATTGCAATGTATTTTCCTCTCAGGACTGCCTTTGCTGCATCCCAAAGCATTTGGATTGTTGTATTTTCATTTTCATTTGTTTCCATATATTTTTTAATTTCTTCTCTAATTACCTGGTTGACCCATTCATTCTTTAGTAGGGTGTTCTTTAACCTCCATGCTTTTGGAGGTTTTCCAGACTTTTTCCTGTGGTTGATTTCAAGCTTCATAGCATTGTGGTCTGAAAGTATGCATGGTATGATCTCAATTCTTGTATACTTATGAAGGGCTGTTTTGTGACCCAGTATATGATCTATCTTGGAGAATGTTCCATGTGCACTTGAGAAGAAAGTATATTCTTTTGCTTTGGGATGCAGAGTTCCAAATGTATCTGTCAAGTCCATCTGATCCAATCCATCATTCAGGGCCCTTGTTTCTTTATTGACCGTGTGTCTGGATGATCTTTCCATTGTTGTGAGTGGGGTGTTAAAGTCCCCTGCAATGACCACATTCTTATCAATAAGGTTGCTTACGTTTGTGAGTAATTGTTTTATATATTTGGGGCTCCCGTATTCGGTGCATAGACATTTATAATTGTTAGCTCTTCCTGATGGATAGACCCTGTAATTATTATATAATGCCCTTCTTTATCTCTTGTTACAGCCTTTAATTTAAAGTCTAGTTTTGTCTGATATAAGTATGGCTACTCCAGCTCTCTTTTGACTTCCAGTAGCATGATAAATAGTTCTCCATCCCCTCACTTTCAATCTGAAAGTGTCCTCATGTCTAAAATGAGTCTCTTGTAGACAGCAAATAGATGGGTCTTGTTTTTTTATCCATTCTGATACCCTGTGTCTTTTGGTTGGCGCATTTAGTCCATTTACATTTAGTGTTATTATAGAAAGATATGAGTTTAGAGTCATTGTGATGTCTGTAGGTTTCATGCTTGTAACGATGTCTCTGGTACTTTGTCTCACAGGATCCCCCTTAGGATATCTTGTAGGGCTGGTTTAGTGGTGATGAATTCTTTCAGTTTTTGTTTGTTTGGGAAGACCTTTATCTCTCCTTCTATTCTAAATGACAGATTTGCTGGATAAAGGATTCTCGCTGCGTATTTTTTTCTGTTCATCACATTGAAGATTTCCTGCCATTCCTTTCTGGCCTGCCAAGTTTCAGTAGAAAGATCCGTCACAAGTCTTATCGCTCTCCTTTTATATGTTAGAGTATGTTTATCCCTTGCTGCTTTCAGAATTTTCTCTTTATCCTTGTATTTTGCCAGTTTCACTATGATATGTCGTGCAGAAGATCGATTCAGGTTACGTCTGAAGGGAGTTCTCTGTGCCTCTTGGATTTCAATGCCTTTTTCCTTCCCCAGTTCAGGGAAGTTCTCAGCTATTATTTCTTCAACTACACCTTCAGCACCTTTCCCTCTCTCTTCCTCCTCTGGAATACCAATTATGTGTAGATTATTTCTCTTTAGTGCATCACTTAGTTCTCTAATTTTCCCCTCATACTCCTTTTTTAATCTCTCTTTTTCTCAGCTTCCTCTTTTTCCATAATTTTATCTTCTAGTTCACCTATTATCTCCTCTGCCTCTTCAGTCTGAGCTGTGGTTGTGTCCATTTTATTTTGCAGCTCCTTTATAGCATTTTTTAGCTCCTCCTGGCTGTTCCTTAGTCCCTTGATCTCTGTAGCAAGAGATTCTCTGCTGTCCTCTGTACTGTTTTCAAGCCCAGCGATTAATTTTATGACTATTATTCTAAATTCACTTTCTGTTATATTGTTTAAATCCTTTTTGATCAGTTCATTAGCTGTTGTTATTTCCTGGAGATTCTTTTGAGGGGAATTCTTCCGTTTCGTCATTTTGGATAGTCCCTGGAGTGGTGCAGAACTGCAGGGCACTTCCCCTGTGCTGTCTTGAATAACTTGCGTTGGTGGGCGCGGCCACAGTCAGACCTGATGTCTGCCCCCAGCCCACCACTGGGGCCACAGTCAGACTGGTGTGTACCTTCTCTTCGCCTCTCCTAAGAGCGGGATTCACTGTGGGGTGGTGTGGCCCATCTGGGCTACTTGCACACTGCCAGGCTTGTAGTGCTGGGGATTTGGCGTATTAGCTGGGGTGGATTGGCAAGGTGCACAAGGGCGGGAGGGGGAGGCTCAGCTCACTTTTCCTTTGGTGATCCCCTTCGGGAGGGGCGCTGGGGCACTGGGAGGGAGTCAGACCTGCCACCGGAGGGATGGATCCGCAGAAGCACAGCGTTGGGTGTTTGCGTGGTGCAAGCAAGTTCCCTGGCAGGAACTGGTTCCCTTTGGGATTTTGGCTGGGGGATGGGCGAGGGAGATGGCGCTGGTGAGCACCTTTGTTCCCGCCAAGCTGAGCTCTGACGTCCGGGGCTCAACAACTCTCCCTCCCGTTGTCCTCCAGCCCTCCCGCTCTCCGAGCAGAGCTGTTAGCTTATAACCTCCCAGATGTTAAGTCCCGCTTGCTGTCAGAACACACTCCGTCCGGCCCCTCCGCTTTTGCCAGCCAGACTTGGGGGCTCTGCTTGGCGGGCGGGCCGCCCCTCCGCCCCAGGTCCCTCCTGTCAGTCCATGTAGCGCGCACCGCACTTCCACCCTTCCTACCCTCTTCCGTGGGCCTCTCATCTATGCTTGGCTCTGGAGAATCCGTTCTGGTGGTTTTCTGGGTTATTTAGGCAGGTGTGGGTGGAATCTAAGTGATCAGCAGGATGCAGTGAGCCCAGCGTCCTCCTACGCTGCCATCTTCCCACTGACCCCCATCAAGTCAGTATCTGTCCTTAGAAAAAAACTTAAATTGATCAAGCATAGATAACAATAATAATACCACATAATAAGAATAACAACAACATAAATAGAGATTTACATGTGTTATATGCTGCCTTCAGTGTTTTATGTGTATTAATTAAATCAGTCCTTATAACAATCCTATAAGATAGATATTACTGGCATCCCCAATTTAGCAATATGGAAACTGTGACAGTCCCAACTGAGGTCCCACAGCCTATAACTGGAATACTTAGGAATCACAACCAGGGAACCTGGCTCTATAGCTTCAGCTTCTTAACCACTCTATTACATTAAAATAAATATTTGTTGCATGAATAAACAGGCAGATTAAAGAATGAAAGGATGGTTAAATTAAGTAGTTTTTAGATATAGTTCATTTTGAGAAACATTGAAAGAGCACAAACTGGGGAAAGTCAGAGGGAGAGAGAGGAGAGAGAGTCTCAAGCAGGCTCCATCCTCGGCGCTGGCCCGATGCAGGGCTCAATCCCATGACCCTGGATCATGACCAGAATTGAGATGAAGAGTTGGATGCTTAACTGACTGAGCCACCCAGGCGCCCCAGATATAGTTCTTGATATGTATTTGGTTTCTTGATATGTATTTTTGTTGAACTAAAAACACTTGTGTGTGTGAGTTTTAGTAATGTCTAGAGATCCAGAAAAGCACAAAGAAAAACCCTCTATACCTTTGTGAGTGAATGTGTTAGTATACGTGGCAGGGGTGGGGAAGGGAGGGATTGTTTAATTTGGAAGGCTTGCACACTAGAGTTTTTGAGGTAATTTGAATTTGATGAAATTAACAATATCTTTCAAGACTCTTCTAGTAAATTGGGACTAAAATTGGGTCTATCAATCATATGACAACTTAGAAGAAAAATTGGGTCTAACAGTTTAAGAACCTCCAGAGAGTAAACAGATAATGTGGATTGAAAACAAATTCTTTTATTTTGGTAACTGATAATTTTGGAAATAAAATTCAGTAGCTCCCACCTTCTTATCCTTCTTAGATCTGGCCAAAGAGAGGAAGAGATAGCTAATATATATGCCTAAAAAGTATTAAGAGAAGGATTATCTACCACTTTCTTATATCATATACAAAAGTAAACTCAAAATGGATGAAAGACCTAAACATAAGACAGGAAGCCATCAAAATCCTTGAGGAGAAAGCAAGCAAAAACCTCTTTGATCTTGGGCGCAGCAACTTCTTACTCAACACGTCTCTGGAGGCAAGGGAAACAAAAGCAAAAATGAACTACCGGGACCTCATCAAAATAAAAAAATTCTGCACAGCAAAGGAAACAATCAACAAAACTAAAAGTCAACCGACAGAATGGGAGAAGATATTTGCAAATGACATATCAGATAAAGGGTTAGTATCCAAAATCTGTAAAGAACTTATCAAACTCAACACCCAAAAAACATAATCCAGTGAAGAAATGGGCAAAAGACATGAATAGACACTTCTCCAAAGAAGATATCCAGATGGCCAACCGACACATGAAAAAATGCTCAACATCACTCATCATCAGGGAAATACAAATCAAAACCACACTGAGATACCACCTCACACCTGTCAGAATGGCTAACATTAACAACTCAGGCAACAACAGATGTTGGCGAGGATGTGGAGAAAGAGGATCTCTTTTGCGTTGTTGGTGGGAATGCAAGCTGGTGCAGCCACTCTGGAAAACAGTATGGAGGTTCCTCAAAAAACTAAAATTAGAACTACTCTATGACCCAGCAATTGCACTACTAGGCACTTATCCGTGGGATACAGCTGTGCTGTTTCAAAGGGACACATGCACCGCCATTTTTATAGCAGCACTATCAACAATAGCCAAAGATGGAAAGAGCCCAAATGTCCATCGATGGATGAATGGATAAAGAAGATGTGGTGTATATATATAATGGAGTATTACTCAGCAATCAAAAAGAATGAAATCTTGCCATTTGCAACTATGTGGATGGAACTGGAGGGTATTATGCTAAGTGAAATTAGTCAGTCAGAGAAAGACAAAAATCATATGAGTTCACTCAAATGAGGACTTTAAGAGACAAAACAGATGAACATAAGGAAAGGGAAACAAAAATAATATAAAAACAGGGAGGGGGACAAAACAGAAGAGACTCATAAATATGGAGAACAAACTGAGGGTTGCTGGAGAGGTTGTGGGAGGGGGGATGGGCTAAATGAGTAAGGGGCACTAAGGAATCTACTCCTGAAATCATTGTTGCACAATATGCTAATTTGGATGTAAATTTTAAAAAATAAAAAATAAAATTTTTAAAAAAGAGAAGGATTATCTGTGATTCTGCTGAATTTGCACCTTGTTAGAAGATTCTGTGTCGCTATAGAGCTGCTCTACCAGAGTTCACAAAAGCACTTGCAGAAGGAATCTAATAGTACACAACACTAGACTCACAAAGTTCTTTGACCCCTGTAAGGCAGAACCACCATTGTTACAGGTATGTTTGTAACCAGTAGAAAGTGATGGATTTGAAATTTTGAAAAGCTGAGAAAGCAACCAGACTCTTTTACTTCTAATTATTTCTCTCTGACTTGGACAGTTTCTTAACCTCTTTACACCTCTATTTCCTCATTTTTAGAGTAAGATAATAGTCATACCTACCTCACTATATGGTTCTTCTTATTAAAGGAGATAATTAGTTAAAGCTTTAAGAAAGATGATTTATTAAGCAAAATGTTTAATGAATTCCTGTTGTTGCTGCTTTGTTATGTGAGACAGAACAGTAAACAGGCAATTGCAACTGAGTGCATTGTGCATTGATAGTTCAGCACACAAAGCCACAGGAGGGACATGTAACCTAACCTTAGAGATCAGGATGGGCTTCCTGGAGGAAGTGATTCCTAAGCCAAGGCCTGAACGATGAATAAAACACCTATAGCATTCAACTATCTATACCACTCTACAATTGCATGCTCAACTTTATGTGTAACAGCATTTTTCCATAAGGTTCCAAGAAATGTTTTTCATGGAATTCGTCTTTGTGAACCCATTCTTTATCCATAACATGACACACACAACTCTGTCCCAAATGAAACTCACTTCCACCTCGACCCAGTATTCTTGGGAGGTTTTAAATATAAGATAGATGCTTTTAGCATGGAATTATAAATTCACAAAGTGATTAAAATACAAAAATAAAATGTAAACTATCAAGTCAGTAATTTCACGTTGAAACTGAAATTTCCCAATCTCATCAAATGACTAAAGGTATTTTGGATCAGTTTTTAAATTTTTGCCAGCGCCTCGGTTGTAGTCATTAATCTCCAGGCTTTTCAGTGCCCACAGACAATGCTGTTATACAGAGCGTGTCCTCAACTACATGCTCAAGTTATTTTAGAATCTGCCTATTATCACCTAATGAGGGCAAAAGAAACAAACTATATTCCCATGTCTTTGACATATACCATCTTAATTTTATTTTTTCTCCCTTCTTTTTCATTTTATTGTTATATATACTTTCTTGCTAGTATTGTTTAATGTGTATTAATCTTACCTTCAATTTTGCCTGCTTTTTCACCTTGCTCAAATGGATTGTAAGCTGTTTGAGGACAGGAACCATGATGGGCTGTTGCATCCAACCCCACAGACTGGGTGTGCCCTGCTTAAGTCCAGTGGGCACCATCCTCAGTACACAGTATGAACGCCGACTGGGGCTGAGCAATGCAGCATCCCTGGGGCTCCATGCAAAAGTTCTTTTGAATTTTCTTAGCGTATCTAAGAAAGTCAGTCTAATCAATATCAATTGTTTAATTGATTTTTGATTGTTTGAAGGCACAAGCTCATGCTTTACGTTTTTATAATCAACAAGCATTTAAAATATTTCATGAGCTTTTCATCCCTAGTATTTGAATATTTCTTTTCGAATAATCTATAATCCATTTTAAATCATCAGAATAAATGTTAGACCAGTATTAAAACATTTGAACAAATGTATTTGTTGAGGACCTAGGTCTCTATGTCAACATAAAATTTTATTTTGAATTAATAAATGTATTTTTATCTGTCCCAGTAATAAATCCATTATATTAAATAAGACTTAGATATTAAGAGCACACATTTACCAGATTTTTATTTTTCCTTCTAACACCTCAAAAAATATTCTTTGGTTATTTTAAAACAGTGACTAAGGCAAAACCCCTCTTTGAATATATATTTCATTTTAAAATAAACAATCTAACCAGTGTGTTTTGAACTAGCACCAAAATGGATAAATCTGGAAATAACAGCTACATGATAAAATGTACTACTGCTTGGTGGTTTCTTTCTTTTGGCTGATTTCATGATTTACTCTATTTTCTCCAAAATTGACTAAAGGGAAGTTTTTCTAAGAGGAAGTAGAATGCAACAATCACATAAAATTCAGAACTTAAAACGTAAATGACCTCAGATAGAGCTCACAGATTCACATTATAAAGGATGCTTGCTATAAATTATTTTGTAAAAAACAAATGCTATAAGGACTTTACATTTGGAATCAATTGAAACGCACAAGTGCTTTTAGGTTGACTTTTGAACCCCTCTGATTTGTGGCACAGATAAGAGTAAACGATGGACTAATTAATTCGTGCACAGTTTCTTGGCAAGTTAACGAATATGGTTAAGTAAATAGTTGGCTATTATTGCAGGCCACATTAAGTGCATTAAGCACTTTAAACTCTTTGTTCAAATCTGAGGGCCTGTCACTGGTACTTGAGGAATGTTTCCAGCTTCTTAGTCTTCCTTAACACTGGGGTTTCAAGACAGGGCCTTATTGATTGTCCATGTTGCAATAAACTTTGGCTCTTTTTTTATGTCCCCTCACCTCAACTCTTTGCAGGGCTGTAGGCTTGCCTTAATTGCTGCTTCCTACAAGTGAATTTTAAGTTTCTAATTCCGATCAAGAGATCAGCTCACTCTTCCTAGAGCTGCTCCTCGCCTGACTGAATATGCATGTGCGTGCACACACATGTAATTTTGCTTGTGTGTTTGTGTTTGTCATTACAGATTATAGGGAAAAGAGTAGAACTAAGATGAATCATCTGCTTCCTATATGTACTTCCTGTAAGGTACTCCCTTGCTTTATTTTCTTTTAACTTCACGATTTATAAATAGAAAGTCTACTTGCCCAATTAAAGCATATATAAGGAATATACATAAGGAAACAAATGAGACAGAGAAGTCAACATTGGTTAGTCAAGGTGACACAAACAGGGCCTGAGCTTATGCGCAGGATGCCATACCCATTTTCCTGGGAATGTCTTCCAGTTTTCAACTTGCAGCAGAATCTCTGCAGGCACTTGTTTAAAATGTACATTTATGGTTCCCACCCCTCCCTGCTTCGTGGAAACCTAGGGATAGGTCCCAGAAACACTGTTCTAGTGTATCCAGAAAGTTCAAGAAATGTTCTTTCTTTAAATGATCAAGAAATACCGGACTAAAGGATCTGAAAACCCAAATGACTTTTCCACTTGAAGTATAGTTTTATGGAAAGTGTCAGGCACCTGAAAATAAGGGTTTATGGTGACAAATGTCTTTTCAGGACTGATTATGGTTTTATGCAAAGTTGATGCCAATAAATCTTTTCTACAAAGCCCAAGTCTCAGTCCCGGCTGGCAGTAAATCATTTTCCCTGGCACCACAATTCCAAAAGGAAAGCCAGTGAGGACAATATTATGAATGTTGCTTTCCTGGCACTAGCAATCTAAAGATTAGTTGCATTGGCATAACTTTTCTCTCATGACCTGTTTTTAAATTAAGAATAGAAAAATACAATCATTTATCTATGTAGAAAATTATAAAGACTGGAAATGAGGAAATAAACCAGAGTCTAAAATATCCAAAGGGAAATCAGTATTCTATGCATTAAATGAGCAGGCTTTTAAAAAAATTATTAATACAGTAAATGTATAGCACATTAACATTCAATGAGACACCAAAAGAAAAGAATGTTAAATTACAAAAAGGACCTTATTAACCTACTACTTAGGACTGATTGAGGTTATTATGAACCTTTAAAGCTTTTTTTCTTCTAAAAGAGATTCTTAATTTTCCTCACTGTTTCACCTTAAGTATGGTTTTAAATAAGGCCTACTATTTTTTTTAAAGCCTATAATTGCCAGAATCTCAATCTATGTTACGTTTCTTGAATAAATTCACCATTAAGGAAAAAAGTGTTTCTGCACTGCCATTTAGTTAAAAAAAAAAAAAAACCGAAGAAGAAGAAGAAAAGAAAAAGTGAAGTTTTAAAACAGCTGGTAGCAAAGACAGGCATCAGAATGCCAAGTAATAGCTGACCAGGAGAGCAGCTAATATCAACAAGAGATGGAGGGAGGAAGGAAGCTGTTCCATTGATTATAGAAAAGAAAGAATATGGTTCTTTAGGGAGGAGGGGAGAATGGGATTTCCAGATTGATTCAGCCCATCTAAAAAAAAATCATGAGGGCCACCTGGGTGGCTCAGTCGGTTAAGCGTCGGACCTCCGCCCTGGTCATGATTACAGTCAATGAGTTCAATCCTGCATCAGGCTCTGTGCTGACAGCTCAGAGCCTGAAGCCTGTTTCGGATTCTGTGTCTCCCTATCTCTCTGCTCTTTCCCCACTCATGCTCTCTCTCTCAAAAATAAATAACCATTAAAAAATTTTTTTTAATTAAAAAATCATAAAATGTGCATAATCGTATCAGCTTTTGTATGAGTCAAGCACATGAATCTAAGAGGTAAAGGAAGTTTTCTTGATTAATGCTGACTGAAACTAGAGAATACATAGTCTAATTTAGAGACTTGTCTAATTATCTGATTATGGATACATGAGAATTAGTTGAAAATATAATCATTTTTTCTTTACTTTTAAACAAATATCTTTCAAAATGTGTAACAGGATAATTTTACCAAACTAAACCAAAACTGGAAGCATCACAATTCCAGACTTCAAGCTGTATTACAAAGCTGTAATCATCAAGACAGTATGGTACTGGCACAAAAACAGACACTCAGATCAGTGGAACAGAATAGAGAACCCAGAAATGGACCCACAAATGTATGGCAAGCTAATCTTTGACAAAGCAGGAAAGAATATCCGTTGGAAAAAAAGTCTCTTCAGCAAATGGTGTTGGGAAATCTGGACAGCGACATGCAGAAGAGTAAGTCTGGATTACTTACACCATACACAAAAATAAACTCAAAATGGATGAAAGACCTAAATAATGAAAGACAGGAAACCATCAAAATCCTAGAGGAGAAAACAGACAACAATCTCTTTGACCTGGTCTCCTGACCAGCAACTTCTTATTGGACATTTCTCTGGAGTCAAGGCAAAAGCAAAAATGAACTATTGGGACCTCAACAAGATATAAATGTTCTCTACAGTGAAGGAAACAATCAACAAAACTAAAAGGCAACTGACGGAATGGGAGGAGATATTTTCAAATGACATATCAGATATAGGGTTAGTATCCAAAATATACAAAGAACTTAACAAATTCAACACCCAAAAAACAAATAATCCAGTGAAGAAATGGGCAAAAGACATGAATAGGCACTTCTCCAAAAAAGACATTTAGATGGCTTACAGACACATGAAAAGATGCTCAACATCACTCATCATCAGGGAAATACAAATCAAAGCCACAATTAAAATACAAATCAAAACCATGATAAGATACCACCTTACACCTGTCAGAATGGCTAACATTAACAACTCAGGCAACAACAGATGTTGGCGAGGATGTGGAGAAAGAGGATCTCTTTTGCATTGTTGGTGGGAATGCAAGCTGGTGCAGCCACTCTGGAAAACAGTATGGAGGTTCCTCAAAAAACTAAAATTAGAACTACTCTATGACCCAGCAATTGCACTACTAGGCACTTATCCGTGGGATACAGGTGTGCTGTTTCAAAGGGACACATGCACCGCCATTTTTATAGCAGCACTATCAACAATAGCCAAAGATGGAAAGAGCCCAAATGTCCATCGATGGATGAATGGATAAAGAAGATGTGGTGTATATATATAATGGAGTATTACTCAGCAATCAAAAAGAATGAAATCTTGCCATTTGCAACTATGTGGATGGAACTGGAGGGTATTATGCTAAGTGAAATTAGTCAGTCAGAGAAAATCATATGAGTTCACTCAAATGAGGACTTTAAGAGACAAAACAGATGAACATAAGGGAAGGGAAACAAAAATAATATAAAAACAGGGAGGGGGACAAAACAGAAGAGACTCATAAATATGGAGAACAAACTGAGGGTTGCTGGAGGGGTTGTGGCAGGGGGGATGGGCTAAATGGGTAAGGGGCATTAAGGAATCTACTGAAATCATTGCTTCACTATATACTAACTAATTTGGATGTAAATTTTAAAAAATAAAAAATAAAGTTAAATTAAAAAAAAAGAAAACCACAATAAGATATCACCTCTCACCTGTCAGAATGGCTAAAATTAGCAACTCAGGAAACAACAGATGTTGGCAAGGATGAGGAGAAAGGGGAACCCTTTTGCACTGTTGGTGGGAATGCAAACTGGTGCAGCCACTCTGGAAAAGAGTATGGAGGTTTCTCAAAAAATTAAAAATAGAACTACCCTATGACCCAGCAATTGCACTACGAGGTATTTATCCAAAAGATACAAAAATGCTGATTCAAAAGGGCACATGCACCCCAGTGTTTATTAGCAGCACCATCAACGATAGCCAAAGTATGGAAAGAGCCCAATGTCCATTGGCTGATGAATGGATAAAGATGTGGTATATATACAATGGAATATTACTCAGTGATCAAAAGGAATGAAATATTGCTATTTGCAGCAATGTGGATGGAACTAGAGTGTATTATGCTAAGTGAAATTAGAGAAAGACAAATATTATGATTTCACTTATATGTGGAATTTAAGAAACAAACACGTGACTATAGGGGAAGAGAAGGAAAAATAAGATAAAAACAGAGAGGGGGGCAAACTATAAGAGAGTCTTAAATACAGATAACAAACTGAAGGTTGCTGGAGTGGTGTTGGGTGGGGGGATGGGCTAGAAATGGGTGATGGGCATTAGGAAAGGGACTTTTTGGGATGAGCACTGGGTGTTATATATATAAGTGATGAATCACTAAATTCTCCTGAAACCATTATTACACTATATGTTAACTAACGTGGATTTACATTAAAAAATGAATGAATGAATGAATGAATGAATGAATAAAAATTTGAAGACTTTCAAAAAAAAGTAAAAGTAAAGTTTCAATTTGCAGAGTCAGCTTATACTGTCGTTATCACCAGGTCAAGACAGTGAGACTTTCCTTCCCCACAAGCACCAATCTGCCCTTTTGTTACTTTTTTTCACCTTCAGTGCCACTAGTGACGCTCTTTTAACAAAATTTACTCCGAAGAAGATGTTAGAGAAGTGGGACATCATGGGACCTTCCATAGGATGCTATTATGTAGGGATGATGGTCTCTGGCCATGCTGGCAGTCAAAACTCAATGCAGGGGTATGACATTCCAGGCAGGAAACCACACTTGTCAAAGGACCAGCCACTAATGATTAATCCAGATTTGCTTTTGGCACCACAAGATTCCTCTTCTAGCCTTATTTAGTGTGCAGCCCAGAGGAGCCTGATTTTTTCTGTGGAAAATCCAGTGATTGAATTTTCTTCCAGGCTAATCAGTAATTGATTAATCTCCTTTCTTTCATTTGGGCAATTGTTCATCATCACTAAGAAGTTTCCTCCTGAACTAATGTGCCCACATTAATATTTTAATATTTTGACCCAGTACCTGTTCACTAGGTTTGTCATCTTGAAAATCATATTTACAAAAACTCTGCCATTCATTAAGCTCATCTTTTAGAAAGATACACACTTTGAACTTTTAAAAAAATTTTCCTGGCCTAATACCTGATTTTCAAAAATGAAGCTATCTGGTGTATATCATTGACATATTTTTCAGCTTACTTAACAATATTGTAAACATTCATTTTTATGACTACCCATTCTGATAACAACTCAATATGATTGTCCTGATGCCATATCAATTCTTAAATTGGAACGAGGCATAATAAATCATGCTCAATATTGTTTATGATTGATTAATTTGAATATTTGCTTTCATTTAGTATGAAACTGAAAAGTATGCTTATCAAAGGTAATAAAGAAAAATTAGAAATGTTTTCAATATATGCATAAATACCAGTATTACCATTTTTCTAAAAGAAAAAACAAACACATAAAATATATTTTAATGCCTTTAATCATCACCTTTAGAGTCAAACTGGTCTCACTAGCTGTGTTAACTGTTATCCCCAGGCCCTTATAAATCTTCAATTTCTCTTATCTGAAAACAGGATAAAAGATAACAGTTATAAAGCAGTTAGCACAATACTCAACACTTAATGATAGCAATAATTGATAGTTATTCCATGTTCTTTATACTTACATTTTTATTTTTCGAAGTAAATAATCTCAAAAAAATTGTCACACTGTTGGAACTTGTGAAAAGCCAAATTATGAAGAGCAAAATCTCTGCCTTGGGCTTGGATTGAGGAATATTATACTCTGGAATCCAAGAGGTTTAATCAAAATAAGTTTGTGGGAAAATAAACTGTTTAAGATAGTAGAATCAAACTTCAAACTTAATCACGACGCCAAAGGAACTCCTCTTCTCTGCTCATCCCTACCTCATCCCTGCTCTATTCTCAGCTTTACTCACTTCAGTCATCCTTCCAGGTGCTCAGAGTAAAAACATCTGAGTTATCCTTGACTCCTCTTTTTCCTTTCACATGCCAGACCCAATTCAACTACAGATCCTGTTGGGTCTCCCTTCAAGATACATAACTATCTCCACATCCTCTGCTATTTCACCCTGGTCCAGTCTGAAACATTAAAGAATCAAATCTCACTTTGATTTGCCTCTCTGTAAATATAAATAAATATTCAAATGCCCAGTACTACTTTTTCTAGTTTTCATTTTGTATTTTGAGCATCATCTTTAAAACATTCTCTATAGGTATTTTAAAATAAAAACCTCAAAATGAAGAATACTAATTATTTTGATACAGCTTCTGCTCTTCGTAGATAATGCAATTAAAACATCACAAAATTCTTAAATAAATAATACAATAAAAAATGTAGTAATTTCAAACCTCTAAGTTATCATTTACTGATCAGTCTTTATCAGTACAAGCTGTATTGCATCAAACTAACATTTCTTCTACCACTAACTGAGGAGTGATCCTTTACATTGTAGTATCATTTCTACATCTTTTTGTTTTTGTTTTTTTCCTTGCTTTTCTTCTGGTGGAGAAGTATTAGGACCATGAAAATGAAAAGCCAAAGAGGAGGAAGAAGACATGTGTTACTTAGCCTTTTACGCTGATCTTCACTAACCCATGTTTTCATGAGCACCAGATTCACCAAGTTTTCAAAGAGGAACAGCAAGTGTTTGATGATGAAGGAAGTTTGGATTTAATTTTCACTTTGAGACACATGGATACTATTCCCTGAAAAAACATTGCATTCTGAGGATGTTCAAGCACTCTTTCTCCAGAAGCTACCAATGGCCCCAAATGCATGGGAGGCTCTAGTGCTCTGAGAGTTGTCAAAGCAAAGATGTTAGAAACCAGCGGCCTCCTTTATTCATCCTTTGAGATCAGACTAAGGTGTTGGTGGACTTCCCTGCCACCAAATCCTTAGAGCAGCAACTTGCACACAGAATATGCTCTTATAGAAAAATGATACAAATTATATGAGACAAAAGAACATCAGGAATTAGAAAGATAACTGGTCCTACAGTTTACTGAGCACTTTCCATGTACTAAGGACCATTTCAGTAACATCTCATATGTTATTTAATTTCATCTCCAGAATATAAACAAGCAGACAATTGTGGGCCCTCCTTAGAGGAATGGCTTCAGTGAAGCAAAGTTATGAAGAACACTCGAAATCTTTAAGACGGTTCAAAATTACCTCACAGACAAATATTTTAAAAGGTTAAGGTAGGAGCTTTCGAAGCACAGTGAATTCTATAGAGGACATCACTCATTGATCTATTATTGCAGTCCTTTGAATAAGCACCGAGTCCAAGACTCTCTATAGGTATGACCTGGAGGTAGCAATAATCTTGTCAGCATCACTAAAACTGCCTCTTAACCATCCTTAAGTATTTATTGTGCATCAGAAATTTCAGATGTACTGGATTTTTTTTCCCAGAACTCCTGTGTTATTTAACACGTGCCCTCCATTTATTACATGTGTATTTTGATTTTTTTTTATCAAGAAAAATATTTTCTGGGTAATTCTTCCTCCACTGTAATGACCAAAATTTTGCTATTTTCCCTCTAGAACTGGAACAATGATTAATGTAGCAGCAGATGTTTCTAATTTCGAATGTCTTATATTCTTTCCAGAGAAAGAAAAAATTTAAACTTAAGTAACTGCTCTTTATCACTGGATCAAGTGGTGGAAGAAAAATATCACCCTTACAAAGTACCTCTTCTTCATCTTTGCTTCTTTATTCTGCAAATTTTCGAAGTTCAGTCTTAGAGATGGCATCTACCAATAGTTCACATCATGGGTATTGCCCAATCCTTCCTCCAAAGGTCAGAGTAGACTAAACCACAAAGTTGATCTTAAATAAGAAATCTAAAATGTAAGCATCATATTCTGTATTGGACATTTGCTGATTCTGGCAGTCTTTTATCACCTTCTTTCGGTTCTAGTGCCCGGCGTGTGTTTCAGGTAACTACCCATCACCCTGTTAAGGATCTCATGTGCTTTAGAGAAGTAGCTCGATGAGTGGCACATGTGGCTTAGGCCTAATCTAATTAGCATTAGGTTGGTGCATGAGCAGTTCAGAGAGACAGTAGCATGACCTAAATAGTATAACTAGAATGAAGCCTATGACTTTAAATATTTTTAATGTTTATTTATTTTTGAGAGAGAGAGAGAGAGAAAATGAGCAGGGGAGGGTCAGAGAGAGAGGGAGACACAGAATCCGAAGCAGGTTTCAGGTTCTGAGCTGTCATCACAGAGCCCTACACGGGGCTTGAACTCACAAACCGCGAGATCATGACCTGAGCCAAAGTCGGAGGTTTAACAGACTGAGCCATCCAGGTGTCCCAAAATGAAGCCTACGGCTTTAAATCAAAGGTTGAGGAAATAGGACACATGCAGTACATTAATGAGGAAGCATGCAGCCTGAGAGCTGCTGGCACCATTTGGAATGACCAGAAAGAATCTCCTGAGGCTGGAGCTGAGATTTTTGGGGGTTGTTTATTACATAGCATTACGCCAACAAAAACCTAAGCAATACACCATAAAAGGTAATAGATCAGGTTCCAGATAACTGAGGTATATCCTCCTGACTTACCCTTATATTAGAATATTACCAGCAAAATGTAAGATAAGGTATACCAAGACAGGATACAATTTTTTTTTTTTGGAGAAATCTTTTAATTTTATTTTTTTTTTAATTTACATCCAAATTAGTTAGCATATAGTGCAACAATGATTTCAGGAGTAGATTCCTTAATGCCCCTTACCCATTGAGCCCATCCCCCCTCCCACCACCCCTCCAGTAACCCTCTGTTTGTTCCCCATATTTAAGAGTCTCTTATGTTTTGTCTCCCTCCCTGTTTTATATTATTTTTCTTCCCTTCCCTTATGTTCATCTGTTTTGTCTCTTTAAGTCCTCATATGAGTGAAGTCATATGATTTTTGTCTTTCTCTGACTAATTTCGCTTAGCGTAATACCCTCCAGTTCCATCCACATAGTTGCAAATGGCAAGATTTCATTCTTTTTGATTGCCAAGTAATACTCCATTGAGTGTGTGTGTGTGTGTGTGTGTGTGTGTGTGTGTGTGT